>NC_045750.1:13136861-13137620 GCF_008692095.1 Etheostoma spectabile
GGCCTGTGGAATGTTGGTCCACTCCTTTTCAATGACTGTGTGAAGTTGCTGGATATTGGCAGGACCTGGAACACGCTGTTGTATACATTGATCCAGAGCATCCCAAACATGCTCAATGGGTGATATGTCCGGTGAGCATGCTGACCATGCAAGAAACGGAATATTTTTACTTTCAACCAGGAGTTGTGTACAGATCCTTGCAACATGGTGCCGTGCATTATCATGCTGCAACAGGAGGTGATGGTCGTGGAGGAATGGCACAACGGGCCTCAGGATCTCGTCACGGTATCTCTGTGCATTCACAATGCCATCATTACAATGCACCTGTGTTCGTGTCCATAACATACGCTGGCCCATACCATCACCCCACCGTCACCATGGGCCACTCAATCCACAACGTTGACAATAGCAGACCGCTCCCCCAAACGACGCCTTACACACTGTGTGAGCATTTTCAGTCAGGTCGAGACCCCGATGAGGACGACGAGCATGCAGATCAGCTTCCCTCAGATGATTTCTGACAGTTTGTGCAGAAATTATTTGGTTATGCAAACCGATTGTTGCAGCAGCTGGCCTAATAGGCTGGTCTCAGACGATCTTGGAGGTGAAGATGCTGGATGCAAGTTGCATGCTCCCTCAAAACTTGCGACATCTGTAGCATTGTGCTAGACATTTTAGAGTGGCCTTTTATTGTTGCCAGCCTAAGGCAATAATAATGGTGTAATACTCATGCTGTCTAATCAGCATCTTGATGTGCCA
>NC_045750.1:13137630-13137757 GCF_008692095.1 Etheostoma spectabile
GGTGGATGGATTATCTCGGCAAAGAGAAGTGCTCACAAACACAGATTTAGACAGATTTTTGAACAATATTTGATAGAAATAAGCCTTATGTGTACATAGAAAAAGTCTTAGATCTTTGAGTTCAGCT
>NC_045750.1:13137767-13139080 GCF_008692095.1 Etheostoma spectabile
GGGGGCAAAAACAAAAGTGTTGCATTTATAATTTTGTTTGGACTACATTTGTTTAAAAAATAAACAAGGATTCTTTAAAAAAAAACAAATTTCAGCTAAAGCAGGGATTTGTTGAAGTCAAAAAGCGATGGAAGAGATTCGAGTGTGCTGTGTTTTGAAAAGGTATAGATTTTCCTTTTTTGTCCTGAAAATGAAGATTCAACTTCTATCTATTGTAGATTTAGCTTAATACTTAGTTGTAATTTGCCCCCCAAAAAATCCTAACTTTCACTTTTAGCTTTTCCGTACAGTTTCTCACTACCTGCATCAGTGGAGTAATTTGGCCAGTTGTCTTAAACGATAAACTGGTTGTAATGTTAGGTATATCATATTTCATTAATTTCTATTTCTCCTGTAAAGTAACTGTAAAGTATTTTGAGCAGTTGCATAATGGCTCCAACAGTAACTAATGGATGAACTACAGTATATACAAAGAAACTTCAGATACCGCCCATATGGCGGAACCTTTTTTGGTTTATTTAAGACAAGTGTGTTTTGTCTTAAGCACACACTGATCTGCATCTGTGTGTGTGCTCTCAAAATTATGGCTGGTTATCACATGAAGTCATAAACATAACTGCTGGAATTCTCTCTAAATTAACCTCATTTTTATTATAAATTTTAAACAGAGACATAATGGTAATCAAGGTAAGATAAAACAAAAACATATTCCACCTGATAGACACTTTCTTGATCCTTTTGTCTCATGTGTTCAACCTTCTGCACTCGCGGTAACAATCCACCCAAGATCTCGAGGTCGACCCGTCAACTCTCTTCTCTAACATTCGCACACACCACATCAAACAGACAGACATCTGAAAGGACCTCAAGCGCCACAATACCTTTCACTACTCTATAGTGAATGGGAAGGTGATTGGGGGTATTGACCAGGGCCTTGAACCCACCACTCTGCTTACTTAAATCTAGGTTGTATGGATGGGAATGGGGCAGGTTGACGGTCCTTCCAATGGTTCTTATCAAGCAAATAGAGAAACGACGGGGAGAGACAGAATGAGGAAGAGAGAAAAGAGTGCTGGGGGTGTCATTGATTAGTAGATTGTAATCAGTCCACCAAATGCGCAAGGGGGATCGATCCAAGCCTCAGATCTGACAAACAGACAGTTGATGGAGGACATCCGGTACACGTTTAGTAGGGTGGGGGGTGGATGGACTAGGATCACAGAATGTAGATACTGAAGGCTGCACCAGGAACTCGTGAATTTACTCTCCATCCCCAAAAGACAAGAAAATTAATGGCTTTAATCCAGTAAGGT
>NC_045750.1:13139090-13149855 GCF_008692095.1 Etheostoma spectabile
TTGAATAATGAGGGAGACCCCCCCCCCCCCAAAAAAAAGAGCATTAATAAATTGGTTTTATGTTTTTCTTATAACATTTCTTTATATATTTTGTGAAAGAAGTGCACCCTTTCTGTAGCTTTCTCATTCTTTTCTTCATTCTTTTCCCCAGCCTGTGCGTTTTTTTCTTCTTCTCTCTACTCAATTTACTGAAGCGGTGCAGTGACATCTTGGCTCCCCGGGGGTTGCCCCCGAGCTTCAGGTGTGTCGCCCGGAGGTGGCTGAGTTAAGTGTCGCTGTGGAGGGTGATTCCCCCTGATGAAATATCAATATTTCACCCTACTGATTTACTGCCGTTCGACCAAACAGGACACATTATTGAACAAACTGTGAATGTCTCTGCTGTTTTCTTCCCGTGATGACAAAAGACATGAACAAGGGATGCCACAGGTTTACACTACACTATAAGGAAAGGAATTATCATCTACTATTCTTCCTGACTGCAAAGAACAGTGAAGGAGAATTTAAGGAAAAATAGTTTAACGTTTACAGGCTGCCAGGAAAACTGCACAGAAAGGTTGTAATGCTTTAATTTGAAACCTTTTAATGCTCATTGGTCCATCTAATTAAATCATAAAGGATACTTAAAAAATGCAGATACTGCACTCTGACTTTGGATGAAATGAAAATAAAAATAAATCTATAGTTTAATACATTTAACACTGAGCTAAGCTAACAATATATTTTAGTCAAACTAGCTTAGGTTATCTGTAACCACTGCCTTATTTAGCTATGTTGGAAAACAAACTGAGTGGACAAAATATTGGTTCAATTGATAATTTTCAGTTAAAGACAAAGTAGGGTAAGTAAATGTAGCTAGATAGTTGCTATCTCACCAGCCATTATTATTATTATGTTCAGGCCCTCCTAAGACGTAAGGGAAAGATTGTGGTCTTGCTTAAATATTGAAAAAATGAACTTAAAGCATGAGGCACGATGTGTTTACTTTATTACCATGTCATCAATCCTCAGTATATTGTGGGATGTTAGTGATTGTTTGCACAAAAGAAGAGGGCTCTGGCTATGCAACAGCACAGTACAGGTACAGACCAGATAAGTAATTGAATCCCTATTCAGTACAATGAAGATACTGAGTGGTTGGCAGTGAAGCTTGAAGCTGTCATTGTGAGCTAGGTCTAAAACAGACAGCAGTTCACTCTCTATTCATTTAGTATCATTACAGGCCTCCTAAGAGCCCTAATGGGCTTAATAAAAAGACAGAGGTAATAATGAGACTAGAGGGCCCTATATGAGCAAGAGGAGTAGGAGGGGGAGAGCCAGGGGAACACACGAACAAGGAAGCCACAGAGTGTGTGTGAAAGATATAATGGTAGAGTCTGTGTGAGTGAGTGGCAAAGAAAAAGAGAGGAAAGAGGAAAAAAGCAATGCTGAACTGAATGACATGAACACTAAATATTAAAGGCTGCTAAATGCTGTTGCCTGGAATACACATCTACACGTGTTGTGTGCACTTACATGATGGTGTGTGTGTGTGTGTGTGTGTGTGAGTGTATGTTAACAGCTGCACAAATTAGTGGTCACCTCTGACCTTCTGTTTTCATTTTCACAACAGTGTTTGCAATGGCTGCCTTGTGATGAGTTACAATCTTCCTCTCAAACATGTTTAACTTGGGCTTCTTTTTCTTCAAGCATATGTGTGTGTGTGTGTGTGTGTGTGTGTTTGCGCTTTTATCTGGTGCACATATTTGCTTTCATATTTAAGGTAAACTTGTGCACATTAACGCACATCATAGTAAGTTGCCTTCAGGACAGCTTTTCAAATTCACAAATAATCAAGCCTTCAAAATGACAACATGTAACAGAAAACCTATTCACCGTGGAATGTTTCCTCCCAGGTCTCCACATCTGGATGTTGAAGGACTTTTACATTAATGGAGCGATCTGCAGTAATGACTCTTATTACCTCATCGTTAAGGCCATTTGCGCAGTGGGCTATGAGTGTAATGATGGGAGTGGACGGTTAAACTGTAGGGACCCCTTTTGTCTTAATCGTTACTTGGTGACAATCTGACCCGGTGGCCCCGGGTAAAATGTCCCCAGAGTGTCGCATGCCCCTTTAATAACTCTGTCAGGTCTGGATTTAGATCTACATAGCATACAAGATCAATTTAGTTATAGTTATAGTTATACATAGAAAAGGGAACAGAAATTGAGGTCCAAAAATACAACGGCAGATTTCTTGAATTAATTTCTGCACCCCTGTAGCTATGATATTGTTAAAGAATAGGATTTGGGATCTCTCTCTGAAAAATAAACTTTAAAAAGCTAGTTAAAAAAGATTTGTGTCAAGATGTTTGATGAAAAAGAGAATAGACTTTCTTTTGTCCCTGTTAAAGCATCTTGCCGTGGTGAGACATCACCCTTGCCCCGGACCTGAGCATCCCCCCCAAAGCCCAACAGCTCCCCTGTGCCTTTGTAAAGTCAACACTCTGAGATTCCCAGGACAGGTTTGGTATCAACACATTGATTATCATATCATATTGATATGATTACCAATTAAATATATTTTGGTTTTGTACTGTTGGTGGGACAAAACCAAGGCATTTGAAGATGTTACTTTGTACTGTAAAATATTAATGGGAATTTAATTGATTGAGAAAATAATTAGCAGTTAACTGATGGTGAAACATGTGTCCTGCAGCACTAAATTGCAATACAAAAGTGTTGAATTGGCCACATGTGCATTGTACAAACTATACTTGACTGTATCAATGAGATGTCTCTACTTCGAGTCTAACCTGTGCTTCCTTTAAACTTACGAAGGCCCAAAGTGTATGTTTCAACTGAGATAAAAAGAGAACATTTACATAACAAGTCTTATTTAAGAATCTGTCAACAAGGAGCGGGTAAATCCATCAGTATTCCCTAAATAAATCAATTTTACTGTGTAGTCCCCTTAAGTAAGTAAGAGGATTGCTTTCTTTAAGTCTGGGATTGAAATGGAATACATTGACATAGGGGTGGACCCCCCCACTCCCAGACTCTCTCACCCTACCCAGTCAAATCAAAGGTTTCAGCTGCTCTTTATTGATTAGATTTTAGAATATGGGACTAGCTTCTCCCTAAGGTGCAGATGAGTAGCAGATGTTAATTATCCTGTGTATCTGTGTGTGCGTGCATGTGTGTGTGGGGGGGGTATGTGCAACAGTCAGTAAACTACTTCAGTAAGCTCATACTGTATCGTTCCAGCAAATAAAAGTACAAATGTGGGATACTTCCTTGTCAACAGCTCATACTACCTACATTTTGTGAACCAAAGCAGCTGGTAAGATAATCATAGTTCTATTTCTTATGTCATACAGTAATTTGTCTATTAATTCAAAAAAATACATGATTGCATTTTGTTATAAAATCTATATTTTGGCAAAACACAGCAAAAAAAGTAAAAATTATATTAAGTACAATCAAGTGAAATGAAAAGAATCTGAAAACCATATCCCGGACAACACTTTCATTCATTAGCAGTCACGTCTCTCTACCTGGGATATGCTTTGCCCAGCCGATGATGACCACCAGTTCGCGGTCGGCCAAGTCGCACAGCGTGGTCAGGGCCTTGATGTCTCCGTCGGGCATGGTGGGGTCAGGCATGGCATAGATTTTCTCTGGCTCCACTACCAACAGATGGGAAACGATCTTCGTCACTGAAAGAGGGGAGGACGGATGCAAAGATGGAGAGAGAAATGAGAGATGGATTTCAAAACAAATTTAAGTGACAGCATATACAGTTAAGAAAAGATAAAACAAAAAAAAAAAATCAGACTGGATTACACTGGGGCACAGAAACTGCACAACTAGTGAACATAATACATAGCAAAAATGTTAATTCAAAACATAGTCTTGCATGTCATATTATATATTGAAGTAAAAAAAATGGCAGGTTGAGGTTATCCTGGTCATGAATCTGACTATAGTACGTCTGAACACAGGTTGTTTCCCCTGACATGTACAAAAATTGTAAATGTAAATGAATGGCAGTACTCCGAGTCCCAACGTTTCTATATAAAGTTTTGAAATTGCTGCTTTCATAAAATAATAAATCTAATGTTAAGGTGCCTCCTTTAACTTTAACACTCAGTGCTAAGTGAGATAGAAAAAACAAACAAAAATCCTGTGACTCACATGGCTTTTTAGCTGGAGGAGGGATGCCGAGGCCGAGGTAGGCGCTGTTCTCCGCATCCAACCTCCGTTTGTACTTCTGTCTCCCCCCTCTCACCCGGTCCAGACGTACACCTGCAAAAAATATTACACATGTATAAATGGCAGCTACACCAAAGAAACTTTAAAGCTTTTAACATGATAAAAGACTATTTGCATGTATATTGCTAAGTCATAAATCTCTCTCAAGGATTTCAGTGTTTTTATTATTATTATTTAGTATTTCTTCAGTATCACATTCAACTGTTTTTGTAGTTTTAGCTCGTTAAGGAAGCCTTTTGCAGTACTTTATTTAAGCAATATTACGCGAGAGGATTTGATTTTCGTCAATATTGGCACAACAGTGATGTGGCTAGGACCGAGGTGCTTTCATTTATTACGTGAATACAAATATTTGTAAACAGTTTATTAATTCAACTCCATAGTGTTAACAGATAAATGGCGGACTGATATTTTAAGTGATGTGCCAGGTGTACTCAAATGGCTCTGGGTGTACTGTCATGCTCATTTGAGCACGTTCTAATTGTCTAATTGACCAATCAGATTGTCTGATCGGCTCTACTTGTTGTATAATCCTGTATGTAAGTAAGTAGTTATATGTGCATGTACTGTAACTGGGACTAATAGTTTTTTTATTTTATTTTCAACTTTTTTTACTGAAACAGTTCAATACCTCCTTGTTGCAGATGGAAGAGTGTAAGTATCTAGTTAGTATACAAACTGACACATCAGGGATTATCTTGAAAGCCATCAAAGGACACAGGCTACATCAGATGCACCGTAAGTGCTGGATTTACCCCCTTGTATTAAAAGTTGTTTGAGCATTGAGGGAGAGCAAACAGATTTTACATGGTCAAGTGGAATTGAGTCGTGTGCGATTTCCCAGTGACTCGTATACATTTCTTTGATTCCCCTGGAAACAAAAGAATCCGATTAGGACGGTCTTTCAATTTCCTGACACCGACTATCCACTAACCTAATTACCCACCGTGCCCAGAGGGAGCTGATTCTTCCCAGCAAACACAGTGAGATCATTTTATGCCTGGCAGATTGAAGCTAAATCGAGAGTCCCTCTCCAAACACAGCTTTCCATTTGTACGCCTTAAAGTAATCAATAAGGCTTGCAAACAGACTTCTTGTTCTTTGAACACATGTGGATGCGGTTTTAATTAGTCAGTTAGGCAGCTTGGAACTGGGTTTGCAATAGATGGAGCTTTAGTAGTTGTTTCTACCATTACTCTTGGTTAATGTACATTTAAAATTATAAATTGTGCTTCAGGAAACTGTACGCGTGTACTCCAGATATTAAATCAATTCACTAGCTTCTCTCTATTTAATGAGGCACACACACACACAAGCCTAAAAAGGGACATGCGGTTAGTGAATGCTTTTGCAACAATAAGCTTGTGTAATACAAAAACGTATCAAGCATGTGTATACCCTAAATTGACATAGACTTGTCAGACTAACTGACAGCAAATTGTTGCTGCTTTTGTCCCTGACATCTACCAGCGTCCTCACATGCACGCACGCACGCACGCAAACACACACACACACACACACACACACACACACACACACTGTTTTCCCTGCTGCAGGCTGCGGGGTCATGTGGCTGTGACAAGCGACAAGTGACCAAACAGCCGAGTTAGAATTCCAAGATCCTGGGGGCTGTTTGAAGTGGAACATCCAACTGGCCCATAATTAATAGACGCTGACAAGAATTAAGAGCTCAGCGCTAACCAGTTTCAGTTTACAGCTTAGTGGTGCTGCAAACGGCAGAGACCCAAGGCAGGAGGGAGAGAGAATGACAGAGAGGAAAAAAGAGTTAGATAATGTTGAAGAATGGCAGGGTCAGGGAATAAGACAGAACAAGCTGCTGTTTTTGGCTGAATGTATCAGTTTTCTGCAAGATCTCTGTTTTTCTTTCTCTCACTTTCCTGTCTGTCTGTCTCTTTTTTTTCTCTCCCTTTCAGCATCGGGTGTACATCTCCCTCCCTGACAGCCCTTCCTGTCCCAGCGAGCGCCTGATCCGACCAGTGCGGGATTATCTCCTCCCCATGTGATAGGGCACAGTACTGAGAATCTGACCACAACAAGACAGCTGGATGAGGCCCCTTGTGGAGGGCTGGGGGTGGGCGGGTGGGAAGTTTGTGTCATCGTCAGCACCACATTCCACACCTCAGGCCCAAAACCACACCAGCCAACATGCTTCAAAACAAATCGGGTCCAGAGGTACGCTTGTATTTTGGTAGTGAGAGAGCCTGGGAACATGGGGGCAACAGATCATCTTTAAAGCATTCAGATCAATTTTTTACAGTTGCTGGCCCTAACGTGTGGCAGTCAAAGTATGGATGCAGGGGTGAGGGTGGTCGAAGTCTGTGTGCTGAATGTTATGAGCTTGGTAAGATCATACAGTACAGTATGCTCATAACTTAGACGGCCTAAGACACAAAGATACTGGCTGACAGTCCATTCTTGCTCTGCGCGTGTGTGTGTACATGTGTGTGGAAAGACAATGCTGCATGTTTGCATAGGAGCAATCTTTACGGCCACCTGAACCCAGCTTCCCTTTCACATTCAATATCTTTATTGACTTGTGCAGCCTTAAAGCACAGTCCCAATGGAAGCGGCTGTATTTTCCTTTATGTGGCGGCTGATATGTTTGTGTCATGTGGATTTATTTCATTCTTTAAATACGATTAATAGTGTATTTATTCTTTATTTTGATTCCTATTCTTTTCTGTAAAGTAGGTGACACTCCTGAATTTATTGTATTTTTTATGTTAATTATTAATTCATTATGAATTATTAATAACAAATGTAAAAATCCTACAGTTAGGTTTATAGCCAGGATTTTAGGTATACTTAAATTCCACCAACACAAAAAAACCCCCACTAAATTGTAATTGTTGAATCTTAATAATAACTTTATTTTTTCTGTTAAATGTAAATTACATTTTCTGTAAATGTCATTAAATAAAACAACAACATGGTCTTAGTGGGCCTTCTCTATGCTGCCAGGAACAACATTCTGGTGCGGAAATAATGAATCCTTTATTCTGGTTGTTATTTTGAGTCTAAAGATACTATAATCAACATATGTGATACACACCATGTATAACTTTTAACAGTGAGAACTAATGATGATGATCCCAAACACCAAAAAACGGAGAAATAAAGTATTACGATTGTACTTCTGAAGACTTAAAAGGCCCAAACAAAAACTATCACGAAGTATATCTTTGTGACATTTGTTCATTCAAAGAAGCTCTATAGAGAACAGATTTCATCACACAAATGTGTGTTTGGCTCACACAGAGCGTATAAAGGTTTGTGTGTTCCTAAATGAACATGTCCTTGTGTGTGCGTGTGTGTGTGTGTGTGTGCGTGTGTATGTTTATGTATCTCATGCACTATTTTCAGCTGCTCACCTGTCAGAGGCGCTTCTTTCTAGAGAATGTGTCAGAATTGGCTGGCTGGCTAACACTGCCAAAGGGAGATTACGAGCTCCCCATTTTAGCTGGGAAAAATCAGAGGGATGCAGCGTGCACCCCCTCCTACACATTTGCTTACCCTTTACAGGGCACATGGACCTTGGCCTTCCAGAGTTACTTCTGAGGGTCGAGCCTGCGAAGAGCTAAAGACATTGGTCAGCTTTTGTTTGATTGTAGAGAGAGAGGGAGGGTAGAGGAAAATGGGCACAGGACAAGGGGAGGAGGAGGAGGGGGTGTATCAGGATGGCGTCCCACCTGCTCTAAACCCCAATGGGCTGATAAGACAAAACAGGAGTTGTTCTCCCATGACCGCACACTGCCATTGCACTATTTATCATGTTTTACACTTTTTATAAATCTGAGCTGGCATGCCTGCAAGGAGTATTACTGTGTACTACAGAGCCGCAACGACCACAAATGTGCCTGTAATTGAAAACATCTGCGTGGCTGGAGATGGCCGGGTCGATTCAGGATCTCTGATGTGTTGGTGTAGCAGGCGTTTGGTCTGTGGTGTTTGCACAAATTGCTGTGTGTTGGAGTGGGTAAAAGAAAAAGAACAGAGGGAGAAGGGTGCCTAGAGGAAACATGGAACTCAAGGTCCGATCCCATGTCACTTGTCAAGGGTAATATACATTTGGCACGTACATGAATGTGTGTGCTGTGAGTCGAGTGTGTGTATCAGAGGGTTGTAAAGAAGTCAGCGCTTCGCTAATTCCCCTTCTTCAGAGGAACACGTGTTAGCCTCCGTGTCTGATCTATCACCTGCCAGACAGTGAGGACAGGCCAGTGTGGAGCCTCTGGGTGGGCGCTGACTCTCAGCTGCAGTCTGCCAGCTACTCTGACAACCCAAAAAGCAAACAAGGCCCCACACATGTGCTGTTAGACAGACAAGTTTGCCGTACAAGACAAAGTCAAGTGGCAAGGGGTCAGAAGCCATTTTGTCTTTACAGTTTAACTGCCTTGAATACACAGACATAGAGCAACACAAGTGAAAGTGAATCTGGTTTTCTATGCTGTTCAGATGTATTGGCTAAGACTTTAAAAGGCACCCATACAGTATAGATTTTTGCTATATCTTTATTTTGATGATGTAATCTTAGTGTATAGATTGGTTTCTGATCCACGGCTATTGATTGGAAAAGGGACCTGACAGTCTGTGATATTGGATATGGCTTTACTAATCTTTTGTGTATGTGGCTGGAGGAAAATAAGGCTGTAATGTTATCCCGTTAGCCACGTTCGCTCAAGAAAGACTGCTGATCCCTATCTGTGGTCGGGCGAGGGCGAGACAGCGGTGTAGGTTGCCAAAATAGTCTGGCAGCTTGTATTTATCCACCACGTTACTGTACAGTGGTGTCAGAAAATCCCCACAAGCAAAGAATACACCACAGAAACACCGAGCTAACAGTAAAATCAGCAAGCATGGACTTCAGAAGATCAAAGGCTGAAATGTCTTTTATTGAAATTGTTAAATTGGTCATTTATGGCAGGAATACTGCCAATCTACCAGGGTTGTACACTTCTATTTCAATAGGACATGCTTTTTAAACATGCTAACTTGCTAACATGATGATGTGATTTGTTATATTACAAAGAATATGTTGCAGCACTAAAACTACAAAAGGTTAAGAATAAACCTTCCACCTTCACAAGAAAAATACCAGGAGTGACCAAAACACAAAGTAAAATTGAATTAATTCCAGAAAATTCTTTCATAATTTAACATTATACAGTAAAGCTAAAGGGTTCTTAGCCCTGCTATAAGCTGCAGGCAGTGACTCCTGGCATTAGTGACTGACACCATACCTTCCGCGAGTTGTAATTACGTGAGAATTTTTCCATTGGACCTGTGACCTTTTATCAGCCTCAGCTGGACATTTAAGGGGTCACTGAGCGAGGCTGGTTTCCTCAAACAGACGCCTGTAGCTACCTTCCACGCAGTTCATCCAGGCGCTCTGCTGAGGCACAGCAGTAAAGCCGGATCTGGAAAGAAGCCTGGCATCTACTATATTTTTTCCAAGAGTCTTTTTGATTTTTTTCTCTCAGACACAAGATGATTAATTCATTTCTTGTCACAAAAACGGCGTACTCACATTCAAACTCACATAATGTGCACCCACACAGAGACCTTATACATAACGGTTAACCCCTCATCACTTTAATTCACTGGCTCATTTTGCTTTCCCTGCTTCTTACAAAACAGGTGATTTGTTTGGGCTGACAGTGGACTCCAAACACACCTGAAGCCACCAAACTGGATTTGAGAACTGAAGTCAGCTGATTAGCGGCAGGTGTTACAGGGAGGAGGGTTTTCCCCTGCCCACCAATGGTGCCGGTGTATAACTGTGGCAGCTGGCACTTTATAATTCGGGATGGCATGCTTAGAGCGGAGCTTCGGAGGGTCCTGGTGGAAATATTAAGACACTTTTAGAACGACTGATCACATAAGTTCTTTCATCTCTTCTGCAGAGCAAAGCAGTTCTTATGATACTGCTGCACTGTAACAAGTTAAAACATAACTTTGGGATGTTGTGAACATGGGAAGATTGTAATATGAGCATTGGTAATTCATGAGTACGAATTCATGAGGTAATAACTAACGTTTTGGTCAATATTTATTTGCCAAAAGCTGGACAATTTTAAAGAGGTTAACAATGCAACATGTGGCGGTAATTTAATGCAGATCTCTTAAGACTAGTTTGCTTCTTACATGCATCTTGCATTCATATTTGTGATTATTCCTTTTCCATGACCAGCCCTGTGCCACTTACATGTTGATCTTGTTACATGAAGTAGGGCAAGCCGCTGTCCCCCACTGATTCCATGATCAAATCCCCCCCATGTCTGTAAGAGGCTGTGTGGCACGATGCTACGATTAAATACCCTTTTTTTATTTTAATTGAATGCCATTACTTTCAGAGAATAACCTACTGTGCCACATGTCGCGGTGACTGTGATGCCGCGTCTCAGGAGCAGCAGGCAGTGGAGGCTACAGGTTCCCCCTCCCTCACACACACACACACACACACACACACACACACACACACACACAC
>NC_045750.1:13149865-13165162 GCF_008692095.1 Etheostoma spectabile
ACACACACACACACACACACACACACACACACACACACACACACACCAACTGTCCACATCAACGGCTTAGCTCGGCCTGCCACACACAATACCCCACCGTTTTTCTCTAAGCATGTGCTAATAGTTACAGCTTCATTTCTGACGCAACTTTTGTTTTTTCTGGCCGAGAGTCAATGCCTCGGCGTGAGATATTTGGGCCGGGATGAAGACATCAAGAGTGGGTGCATGTATAAATAGTGTGTTAATGGAAATACAATGAATGACCCTTCATTCTGAGATGAAAAAACACAGCATACATAGTTAAATTGCATTAATGGCAGTGAACCAAGCGCCTGACATACAATCTTGTGTTACCAGCACAGATTGCAGTTAACTGCTCCTAGCTTCTATTATGAGTTATGTTTGGTGTTGGCAGAACACAACAAAACGGTATGACCATAGTTTATTTTAGGAAATGACGACTGTTGAGTCTATGAAAAGATTTTTTGAACGCTCCTTTTAACATTAGGATACATATTATACAATCAATAGATGGCAGAGGACTGAACTCTGAACTTAGTTGGTGTGTAATCTGTTTCAAAACTGGGATTTAACATTGTACTTAGGGGAGTTTCATGCTGGTCCAAACATTGTGAAGGGATGATAATAATATCAGAGCTCAAATAATGTTCTGTTGAATAAGTATGAAAAAACAGACACTACTCTGAAGCTATCATTTGTCAACTGAACTCTAAGTGTTGGTTTGATGTTTGAGACCAGTCCTGTATAAAGTACTTGAAAGAAATACTTGTATACTGTAGTATCTTACCAGCAAATGACTTTGGTAGAAGTTAAAGTCACCTTATGAAATATTACTTGAGTGAAAGTCTTAAAGTATCAGGGTGGAATAGCTCTTTCTAGCTAAACAAACAAATGCAAAAAAAACAACACACATAACAACCCTCTTTCCTTTGAAAAAAAGAAACAGAAAAAAATCCATCGGCTAGATTTTCCCTCTGTACTCCCAAAGGTCTCTCTCTAGAGGAGAAACAACACATGCAGGAAGTGAGGTGGGATGTTCGGAAAGCATTTAGCGGATCAATATGCCAGGCAAGAGAGGGGAAGGGAGACAGACAGACCGACAGGGAGAGAGAGGGTGAGGGAGAGAGACACCCAGAGCCCATGGGAGAGGGAAGTCTTAGGAGAACAGCCTGTGCTTTTCAAGAGTACTATTACACTTCTCACTCAGTCTTGGTAGGAACATCCAACTCAGCAGTTTTTTTTTTGAGTTAAACGCAGAGAGGCTCAACAGTGTGAGGAAAGGTAAGCAAAGCTTGTGGGTGATGTCACTGGTGTCTCACGGAGGACAAAGCTTGCTTTAATATCTGATCACTGACCCTTCTTCTAGCCCCCAGTAAGACTGTTAAACTGTGTTACAGTCCCGATCAACTGTCTATGTTCAACATTTTGATATTCACTCCGGAAGCTCAGCAATCCACTTTATAACCCTAAACAATAAGCGTTTCATATTCATATTTCATTGATCACCGCTTCCTAAGCTAAAAACACTTGTTTAAAGTTTGGTCATAAAATCTCAATGGCATCTAATAGGTTTTTAAAAAGTTGTATTATTTGGTTGATCATAAGCCTTTTCTAACTATTTAATTTTAACTATTAAAATCTCACCAGGGCTGCAGCTAACAATTATTTTAATTATTGATTAATTTAAAGTGTCACAAATTAGTAAAATAATGCTTCCCATTTATTCAGGGTGCAAGTCATTTTTCTTGTTTGAATGATATAACAGAGAAAAGCAACAATACTTCACATTTGAAAAGATGGAACAAGATCATTTTGGTCAATGTTTGATAGTAGGTTGTAGACTGCATTTCTGTTGATTGATAAATCCACGATCCGTTTCAGCCCTACATCTCTTAAATTGTATCTGAAGTAGAATTAAGTAAGAAGAACACAAACAATGACCAGGTAATAAAAAAAGTACTCACCTTCTTTTAACATGCCAACTTTAAGACATTTCATGAAGCGGCACGCCTGGCACGACTTGCGTCTCCTTTTGGTGATTTCACATTCATTGGTGGCCGGGCAGCTGTACTCAATATTCCCTGGAGAAAATAAGAAAAACATGATGTCATCAATCAGCAATTAGGAGGAATTTGTTTTAGAATTGAAAAAGAGCATTGAAAAGGAGAACAAATCAGAAAGAGTAAATCACAGGCACAGAATGACAGTTAAAGACAATGCATGCATGTAAACGCGCGCACGCACGCACGCACGCACGCACGCACGCACGCACACACGCACACACGCACACACGCACACACACACACACACACACACACACACACACACACACACACACACACACACACACACACACACACACACACACACGTCCCAAGGTGATCCCATGTGACACTCCTGAAGGAGAAGAGGGTTTAGTGGCATTTTGATGGGACATGTAAAAAGCACCTCCACGCCCCGGAGTTCCACCCCCATTTTGAGTCACAGATAAATTGGCTTCATTAATGCAGAGCGTCCTCTCCGCAACGTTCACCACGACCCCTTCCAGCCCATCCTTCTTCACCTAAAGGATGATGGGGAAGCTGCCCTCCCTCAACAACACAAGGGCTAAGAGATGGGTGTGCAGCTGAGCGCTCTGTATAATGCTCTCTGGTAACAACCAAGAGTTGCTGTTAGACTCGCCAATCTAAGGCTTTCTTATCATGCAACAAAACTCAATGTATTATTCAAGTTTATCTTGATGTTAGTTGGCTCACTATGGAAATAATTTGTATGTTATATAATCAATCAAGTCCAAAAAAAAGCCAGAAATGCAGACATATTAAATAGGCTGCCATGTAACCGCCAGTTTTTATCACCAGGTTTTGGTTAACAATTATTTTTAAGGTTCATTACGTGTCACTTCAAAAGCTGACGTGACCCCAAGAATCCAATGACAAATCCTCTTTCCCAAGTATCCGAATCCCTTGATTGAGTGTTTAAACAATGTCCCCTAAGTCCAGAGATGTATTAATGGTACCTAAAAACAGCAAACCAGGTGTTATCTGTTGCAGTCCTGCCAAAGCTGCCCCCACAACACACACATACACAATCCCCTGTTGGTGGAAGGGAAGGTGCCAACATTTGTCAGGATCCCTGGCATCGATGGTGCCAGCAGGGTTATATGCACTGTGAGGGGCCCGGGGCACCATGCCAGGATGTCGGCTGAGGCTGCTGCTGGTTTCAGGGTGGGTAAAGTCTTTTAAACTGTCAGGCGTTATGGGGAAAATACAGTACAGTGCTTATGTTTACCAATTCTATACTACAAACTTATTGTATACAGCATATACTTCATACTAATTGTCATATTATACTGTTTGTGCAGTTAAAATACAAATAATGTAACGACTTTGTGTCAAATTAATAGTGCCACTTATCCTAAACAGGTTGTAAACACGTACTGTATTCACAAAGGAAAAGTGAAAAATGTAAATGAACTACACAAAAGTATAGATAATAAAAGAATTATTTTTTTAGGGTACTGTGGATGTACACTAACTGACGCACACAAGAGAAATATTGGAAAACAAAAAAATTTGTAATAAAAAAAAAAGATTTTTTAAAATTTGATTGGCAACAGCATTTCATAGTAATAGTTTGACTGATGGCACAGGTTTTGCTGTCGGTCAAAGACGGTAATGAATAATAAGTTATATTAAGCACTTTGAATTACCTTGTTCGTGAAATGTGCTATATAAATAAAGCTGCCTAATCTTGCCTAAGGTATTCTTTTGTTACAAGGAATGAATTTAATTTAATTAATTTGCAAAAATAAACAACCACCACATAGTACATACTGTCAACGAATTTGGGCACAACTAATGTGTTATTTTGTACTAGCGGACAATAATGCAATGTGTGTGCTGACAAACATAAATCTTTGAAATGCCAGTCAATTAACTTCACATTTGAAACAAATATTTTTAAAAAGATTTAATGCTTCATTTTTAATATCTAGTAGTGTTTATCAACATTAAGGCTCTCATGAAAGCTCTGTCCTAAATAACTCCCTATTTACTATATAGCGCACTTTATCTAATGTCCACCATTTGTTCAAATCTCGTGTGAAATTTATCTACTATTGGCCTCAAAAATAGTGTCCATGGTATGGAAAATCCCAAAAAGCAATGCATCACATTTGACATGCAAAAATGATGATCTGTAGGTGCCCAAAATCTCAATTCACTGCTAACTATAGAGAAACTACCAATTGTCTAATATTTAGAGAATAGAGTAAATGGCCGACTTAGTTTAACATACTTCTTTTTCACCTTGTTTACCTTCTTTTTTTCTTTCATATTTATTTTATTCATGAACATTATTCTTACAAAAAAATAAGATTTGCCCTCTGGGGACAATAAGGTCACATTCAATATAGAATTTTATAATTATTAAAGGAAACATTTTATACCTCAATGGATCCAAAATAACCTGTGTGTGAGTGTGTATGTTGGGGGGAAAGCATTAGGGGGTCCACAATAGTCTTAAATTGCCTACCTCTAAAAGCTCACTGTCGGCATACCCTCTTAGTTAATCAGGTCTTGTGTCCACCTTTATTTCTCAGAGGACATTTCAGCCACTCTAATATCCTTCCTTAACCTCTCTTATTTTCCCTCTAAATTTTGATATATGATTATGCTATGCTATTATCCACGCACTCATCTCCACTCAAGCTGGACCTCTCCTTGTCCTCCTCCTTTACCGAGGCCGGGACCCCCCTTCCTGATTACCATTCCATTAAAGTGACTTCTCTGTTCAGTGAATGACCATGCCCCTTGTCCCTCTGCCTTTTATTTGGAGGACTCCTCAGCGTCTCTCTCCCCTTTCACCGTTATTGCCCCAATAACACGTGCCTCAGCTTCTAATTGGGCCCCTATCTCCTCCCTGTTGGGTGTGGGCTGGAGGAGCCAGGGGGCAAAGAACAGATCCACACCTCCCTCCCTCCTTTCTTGACTTTCTCCCAATGAAATGCCTGGTTCTTAATTACAGTCACCCAACACTGATTGTTATTGACTGAAACTCCCGCAGCTCAGGACGAATGACAGACAGATTAGGTTCATTATGGGCCTGTCCTCAACGAAGGAGAGCGAGAAGAAGAAAAAGAGGGGGATCTCTGCAAGACAACACAAAGTCACACTGGAAACTTTGCTGATCGGACTGAGATGCATAAAGCCTTTAATTGACCAAATTAAGCTAGAAAGTAAAGGATTTACAGTCTATCTGGTATACAGTTTTATCATTAGATCAAATGTATCTTCTCACTAACCTGCTGTCTAGTTCCATGTCTACAGACAAGAAATCTTGCAAGTAAAATTCAAAATTCTGCATCTCAGTTCACAGCATATCCTCTCTGTCCAAATGATTATTCTGGAACAGCTTCCACACATGGCAAAGTCGATGCCAGGCGTACAATTCACATGCAAACGCATTTAAAAATCCCAACCCAGAGCAGATTTACAGTCTGGGCCTAATGCCTGCTGTAGACACTCGTAATCACTACCTCGTTTGAGTCCAATAAGAGCAGACGGTTGGATACCAGCACTGAGAAACACATAACGATGGATTCCCCAACAGGTCAATATGTTTTCCTGGCAATCACAAATGTTGTGGTAAAACTAGCAAGAACTATTTAGAATCATCATGAAAATATAGACAAGTGTGTTATAGTACACCTTGGTTAATGGGCTAACACTTTCTGAGCAGAACATTCAACCACCAGGGAAATTACAGAAAATGTGATTTTTCACAGGTTTAACTGGGAGTATATAGACATTGGAGATGACCTCAGTTGAGCCAGTGAAAGTTGCAAGAAGAAGTGGGAAATACCTTGTATTGTCCTTTTGAAAAAGGCTTTGCAGGCCTCACAGGAGGCCACGCCATAGTGGTACCCTGAAGCAATGTCACCACACACCAGGCACAGCCTCTTGGGAATGGCATTGAGCATGTACTCGCACTTGATCGGCGAGTCGTCCGCCACCACGCCGGCGCACTCCTCGTAGCGGCGTAGGCAGGCGGCGGCGCCACCACCGAGCATGCCTGGGTTGAACATTGGCGGGGAGTCCAAGGCGTGTGAGTGTCTGCTGCTGCCGTTAATGTAGCCGCTGGCGTCAGAGTTGCCGCTGGGACTGTGGTGACTGCCGGTGTCTACTAGCGATGAGGATGGACTGGAAGGCTCGGTTTTGACGTAAGAACCACAGCTGGAGGATAGATGTCGGTCCTCAGAGGGCATTCTGGTTAGCAACCTGGATAAACACACACAAGGCGAGAGCTGTGGTCAATTTTGGTAACTGAATTTACAGAAAATATAGTGCAAACTGGGGAGCAAAGGAGCTAATTCATTGAGAAGAAACATTGTTCTTGGCCAATAACAGAACATCTTTAAGAATTCTTCTTAATTCTTTAAGGACTCTGTTAGTCCAAATGTTGGAGAAAATTCCCCAATTTTTCTTAACTAGTCAGGATCATGCAATCTTTTAATTAAAATAAAACAAATACTGGAGGGACAGGGCTTTCAAATATCTGCAATACGAAAATGGAGCCGGTTTACCTCACATGCAAATAAGCACTGATTTACTAGAGAACTGAGACACAAAGAACCACATGTGAAACTTACTTATAGATTAGAAAACTACAGTATCACTGAAATGATCACCACTGACAAGTGTTGCACTGAGCATTGCTTTATTCCATCATCTCCTGATCATTCTGCGAGAAATTCATCAGCTGTGATGGAGCAGGCCGGTCCGTCTGAGTTTGATAGATTATGTTACGGGCACAACCATTTATGTGTTGGAATGCCAAGTGATATACTACAGCAGCTTATTTCTCTCAGGCAAAATGGTAACTAACGACCATGTCAACAGATGCCCCATACATCTTGCAAACAATGCTCACAATTGGTCGGCTGCCAGAAGTAAATAAATGAATGCAACTTCAGAAGGCTGTTAATGGACAGAGAGAGGTGTTACACTCAGCATATTGAGGATCATGGGTAATACATGACCCAATCAATAGTCCCGGTTAGTTTGCCAAAGGACGGTGCCAGGTTACGGTGGATTTAAGTGAGAGGTTGGAGAGGCTGAAGAAAAGACACTGACCTGGGATTATGTTCCCTGATGGCAAACTTCATTATAAAGTTTGGGGAAAGGCAGAGTTAATGGAAAATGTAACTTCTGTACACATAACAGACTTACTAACAAAAAGCAACTGTTGCCAGATAATTGCCAAATATGAAACAACAAAAAAACAAAAGGTTTTTCGACAACTTCTTTCATTGCTGTATGTTTTGCTATAACAACTTGAGTTGCATTTTAGAAAGGGGAAATTTAAAATGACAGACTTAATTTGTTGAGCTTAAAGAGGACAATGTTCTTTATTTGCTATCAGAAGTACTTTCTGAAAAAATCTTTTAAATTCATATAGACTGGGCACTTGTATGGGCATGACATAATAAATAGTGAATACTAAGGCTATTGTTGGACAATCATTTCTCCTTAGGGCAGTGTACCATCTGTATTTTGCTGTACTTGCAGTAGCTTAAATAAAATCTTCTCAAACAAAGCATGAAATGAGGCTTGGATCTGTTTAAGAACCGCTGGCTCTGTCTATCAGAGTTGGTGCTGAGCTTACACAACTTGAGCTCTACATGCTTGTGAGTTGTAAATATTGGACGAGAACAGGGGAAAGCCATGTTAAGAATGTCTGAAACTAACAAAAAGCTAATGTTGACCAGATTCCTCTGAACATGTTGCCTTTTTTCTGTCAGGGATGGCCCTGGGTTTTTCATATTTAAAGATGTTGTGGTTGGGCATGTATTTCCCTTCAGTGTAAAGCCATGAAGTCATCAGGCCCTGATAACATGAAACCTCTCTTTTAACTGCTAACGGGTAGAGGGTGGAGGGAGAAGGGGGAGGAGGAGATAGCCTCTACCCCGGGGCCCAGCTCAGATCTATTGATCCTCTGCTTCCTTCCTGTTCCAGATGAGCCATGAAAAAATAAACCCTCCTCTTACGGGTCCCAGACATTCCTTATGCATTTTTAATCAGTCAGGACTGTTAACATAGTGTGAGATGGAGCGATACAACATTATGTTAGTCTTCATTCTGAAGCTATTGCGGTTTATAAAAGATTCACAGGGCTCGCGTTAAATCTGGTTAGCAATCAGCATGCACCTACTGTATAGTCAATTGGAAGGTATATTTTCTCCCATCTGAGGGAATTGGAGAGAGCAGCGTGGTAACAGTTAATACATCATCGCAGCCAGATAGGGGAATTCCCTATGGAATAGTACATTGTGGCATATGTAAAAAGTAGTTCATTCCCCACTTAGCACACAGTAACGCTGGGGAGATGTTTTTTGTTAGGTTTAATGGAAATTTCTAATGGGTCCTTTCAAATCTGTCGAAATGAAATAATGGCATGAGCCACCAATCCGTGCGTACAGAAATAGCTTCATAGTTTCATAATTTGGTTTCTTCCTCTTATTATAAAGACACAGGGTTTTCTAAGCACAGCCTGACTCTCCTCCACCTGCCCTGCTCCATTGGCAACACACACTCACTCCAATACGCACAAACGCATTGCACCTACAGTAATATCTAATGGGATGTGTTTGTTCCGCCGTGCAGAAAAATGGTACAAACCAAGCAGACAAACAAGACTCATCAGACAGACGTGAAGGTCACTTGCCTTCTCTGCTCTGCGGTTCTTAGAGGCCCAGACTGTCCCACAATGGACGCCAGAAACAGGTTTCAGTGCATCTACGCTGCTGAAGAAAGACAGCGTCTAGACACGACTTCAAAACTAGAAAGCTGTCCACAATGCTTTATACGACCGAGACACTGCCTGAAATGCTGAACACGCTCAGATCAGTGACCAATTCCTTTTTAGTTTGGAGCCAAAATTATTCCAGCAGAGCAGCTTAAAATCTTAAATGTTTATGTTAGCATGTGTGTGTATGTGTGTATATTTTGGCATGCCTCCTCATGCTGGCAGTGTTTCAGATCCCCTGCTTACATATATCCTGAATCCATCCACTTCTTCTCTAAACCATGAAATATGTTCTCCAGCCTTCCGAATTTCGGCACAGTAAATTTGTACCAGCTGTCAAAAATAAAAAATAACTTCTCAAAGGCCAAATCAAAGCAATTCCCTACAATGACCTCATGCTATCCTTGGCTCAATGTGTAGAGGGTTAACAATCAGACTTTCCATTTTTGACTATATATTTTCCCACTTAGGGGAAATATTGTTGTTAAGCTTGGGGTTAAGCTAGTAGCAGGGAACACAGCGTAAATCATGGTGCTGAACACACAGCCTAACATGGTAGCGCAGAAGGACAGAGGCAAGGAGCCATGCATGAAATTAGTTCATTAATCTTTCTATGATAGGCTGTCCTTGTTTGGGGCAAACTCTATCAGCCTTAAACTAAGTGCCCCCTCCTGTCTGACACATAGATTACACTGTTGGTCCGGGGCTGGGGTGTCTGGGAAATGAATGGTCACGCGAGCGGGAAAATGGGGTAGCGTGTGTCGCCCAAGTGTTAAGTAGTAACAACAACATGCGCGTGACATAGCGTGGGCACAAATGAAGGTCATCAAAAAATGTGTGCATTCTAAAATTTAAATGCATTTATGCGCTACTGTGAATAATTTAATCGGTTTATGGAGAAAAGACATCAAATACATTTTTAAAGAACATTTCAAGGGTACAATAGAAACAGCGTTTATTAAAATCTGCAAGCTATGCATGTCTTCTCTTTATTTTAAACAGTCTGTTCAAACCTTACAGCTTCATCTATATTACAAACTATCAGCCATAAACTGAAATATTACATTTACATTGCATTCTAGTTACTAACTATCAATTGTTGCATCAACTGATACTTCCTTAAGTTGTCTTACAGGTCTGCTTGATGAGATGATGCGTTTACTGTCTTTGCCTCTAAACTGTTAAATAGTTTACCCCATTTATTTAATCTGCATTTATAAGACTTATTTACCGCTAATATGGACTGAGGTAATTGCCCTTTAAACAAAATGTTATCGCTGGTCTAATTTAGATTGTGTTGCATTTCTTTTGTGCTTTAATATCTGCTTGCCTAACATTTGTGCTTGTCTCTTTGTGGTAGTTTGCGCCTTCGGCATATGTTTTACATATTTATATAAGGTGCATTTTATTAGGCTTCATGTATCTTATGTTCAAGTCTGTGTGCATTTAATTCTTTCGTCTGGCTGTAAGACAGGGAAAATAAAGTTTAGGGCTGCAACTGAAGATTATTTTCCAAATTGATTCATTTGCAATTGTTTTGACAGAAAATAGTGAAAATGTCCGTCACAAGGTCGCAGAGACCGAGGTGATGTCTTCATGTTTTGTTCTGTCTAACCGCACAAGATAAAAAATTAAGAAGATATATATCCTGTTTATTATTATAGAAGAATAGGAAAACCCCTAAATATTAAATCTCACGATGTTGGAACCACTAAATACTTTGTTATTTTTGCTTTCCAAATCCTTAAATGATCAATTGAATATAAAAAAGGCAGATTTTCTAATTATTTGAGCTATAATAACGTAAAAGCTAAAGTTTGAATTTTATGCTTTCATTGTGAAGTACTGAACTATCTGCTGTAATTATTGCAAACACACTTCATGGTTGAAATCTCTGAAAATAAGTTAGTGGAATTTTTTTTACTACAGACTTATGTCCGGAAAGTGGAAAAAGAATCTCCAGTGCACTTTATGAATTTTGTTTTTAAAACCAATGTACAACAGTTTTACATTCTTACAAATATCAGACCTTTAAAAGTTACCACTCCCGACCAGACAAGTCCTAGTACTACTTTTGTACTGCATGGCAGATGTACTTTGTACAAACACACACACACACACACACACACACACACACACACACACACACACACACACACACACACACACACACACACACACACACACACACACACACACACACACACACACACACACACACACACACTTCCAGCATATGGCCTCTTCAATGTCAATGCCACGAGGAGAGATTGCATAGATTTCCCACATGGATGATGTCTCCTTACCTGGAGTATCAACCCCCCCCCATCTACATACACGTCCACCACCTCCAGGAAATTGCTCTCCCTGCAAAGTCAAACACACCCCTAACTGCCTTTTAAAAAGAGTCAGAAGAAAGAGGTTATGGGGGAGAAAGAATAAACGAGCAGAGACTTAAGCCGTCATTGGGAATCAGAGGGGGACTCATGAGGGACAGTTCCAATATTGATTTCATAAATAAACAGAGATGGCCATCGATCCTAATGTTATTTTGCATTTCAATTACTGCCCAGAAACATAACCTTCAAACGTCTGCTTCTCCACAGTAATAACATCCACTGATAATCACAAGCGAGTCTTGTCCGGCGCAAATTGGCTTTGCCTCTCTCTCTCCCCCTTTTTCTCTCTCTCTCTCTCTCTCTCTCTCTCTCTCTCTCTCCCCAAATGTGTAAATGACACAACTTTGCATTTGCCTAATGGTATTAGGGCAGGGGCTGAATTTCAAGTGAGACTCAAGCTGATACAGTAAGCGCTCCGGTCAATTGACACAATGCAAATTAACGTGGTGAAAAGGAATTAAGTTCACAATGTGAGACCTCGTGAAGCTACAATGAGGCCCATTAAATTAAACATGCTGGCTGACCCACACCATGATTAGACACACTGCTTATTGTTATTTGTGTGTGTGTGTGTGTGTGTGTGTGTGTGTGTGTGTGTGAGAGTTAATTTTACTTGATCAATAAAACAAACTCATTCTAAGAGGTCCTCTCTGCTGCTTGCATTCAGCCTCAGCGCACAAAAGCCACTTTAATGTTTTGATTGAAAAGCAGCAGCAAAAAAAGCTTACATCTACATCCTGATGAATTCAGAGTCCTTGACAAGCTGGCTAAAGGATATATCTACATCACGATGGGGGCTCATGACATGTAATGAAGTTATTTCTTCTCTCAAGCCGAAACACAGAGCTGGGCAGCAGCCATTCCCATTAATAAACATGTCAGACTGAACACTTTTGAATTGGTTTTTATCTGTGCTCATTTTTGCTGAAACTGCTTCCTGCATCCGTCAGTGGGTTTGTTTGGCTTCCCAGTCAGTCAATTTTACTGGTCCCATTAGCCGAAAAACTTGAATATGGTCGTTTAATAAAACAACAACAGTGACACTGTTACTTAAAGTGCAGTGATAGGTGTTTCCATGCAGGGTAGAAGTGTGTGCTGGAAGCAGCCAAATTTGTCCACTCACTACAGTGATTAAGCAGAATGTAAGACACTGGCCCTCACAAGTAACAATTCAATTTATTATTTCTGAGCTACACCTTAATGCTTTTGAAGAACACATAGACGCATCGATAACAGACAAAATCTATCAGAAACATATTAAATATAATTTCATAAAATATCAGAGGTTTTTTGGATGAAGTTTTATATCATGGCAGTTTCCAGTTAAGATCTCCACTTTGGCCCAACATAATACAACACAATACTGTAGACAATCTGTCACTAATCAAGTCCACAAAATGTGCTTATGCACATCGCTAAAATATTCTGCTGTAATTTAATTAAGCCAAACTTTTTCCAATACATTTAAAAATATTTATATCTTTTTAGTCAAAGCTATATCTTATTTGTTAAAGAAAAAAACAAAAACTATTATCAAATAATTTTGACAATGCTTGGATGATTTTTTTCTATTTATTTTTTAAGATTATAAGGTCACTGACAAATGAAAACACTACATTGTAAGTACAATATGACAATATGCATACACAAGTGTCATAAATACACATGCAATGCATGATAAGATGATGTTTCTCTTAACAGACACAGTCAGGTGTCCATGACATGGCAGCGCTAAAATTAGATCCCAGGTCAGTGTGTGATTCTTTGGTCTCATCCTTATGTGCGCGCACATATGTGTGTATGTGTCTATGATTGTGTCTATGTGTTCAGAATCAGAATCAGAAATACTTTATTGATCCCCGAAGGGAAATTCTGTGTTGCAGTTGCACAGATAGTACAAAAATGTTTGACTACGTTTGACTGCTTGTGTTTATGCATTCCTGTTGGTTTGCTTATAAAGGGCACCCACGGGAACAGCAGGTGGAATAAGAGAGAAAGGGATTTGATTTATTATAGCAAACTGAACATAAACAACATTTAAACTTTAAGTGTAAAGGATGCCATTGTCAAAACTGCCACGGCTAATCACAGAGACATAATTAGTGTTGCCCATTACAAAATCAACAACTGCTTTTTACATTTATATAATAGAACGACAATGTGTCTTGGTTTCAAAAGATATAAAATTGTTCTGATGAAAAAAATTAATAAGAAGAAGGAATTTTTTCTCTCCCCAGAATTTACAAATCATGTCATCTGACTGAAAAAGTGGAGAAAAATAACTGAAGAGACAGATTTTAATAAATTACAGTTCAATGGACTCTGGTTCAGTCAGTATTGTTGTTCCACACAAATTTGGTTCAAGAAACACCAAAATGGTCCTCATGTAAATATTTTATAACAATTAAATCATACATCCCAACACTTAATCAGCACATTATATTCACGGGTATATGTACACTAATATTTTTCAATTATCTTTTGTGCAGAGGAAACACTGTGGCAAAAAACATCTCTGAACTGCACGAGTCAATAAGGATCTATACAGATGTATGTGTTCATATACATTTAAATATTTCTATAATGTAACACGCCATAGCATATTTGCCTCCTCAGCAGAGAGGTGGCGTGAGAGTCGGACACAAAAGTCGTGGGACCTCTCACCTCTGACCAGTAGGATGGTCGTCAGGCCAAAAGGCCATTAAGGGATTATTAATAGCATTCCCTAAAGCCAGACCTTACTAAGCATGGCTTTGCGTGACACTACAGGCACATATTTACTGTGTGTAAATACATGAGCAACTACAATTACTTCTAGGTGGTAAACTGTATAACGTTAACAATACTTACAGGCAAAGATTCATTTATATCACATATTGTAGCTTCTGTTACGATACCTTTTTGCTAAAAAGAGTTTTTGCTGCTACTGTATAGTGTGTAGAATATAATCTGCACGTATTCTGCAGTTTATAATAAGGACAGGCTAATTTGTTTAAAAAGCCTTGTCATTATTTGCTCTGCTTAAACAATATAATCAACATAGCAGTTAAACTAGCTCCCTTAGAAAATGCAGCATTATTCTGAGGAAGTACTCTGTTAGACTAGTAGTATCACAGATATGTAGAGTAGTGAGTTTGTGAGCATCCACATATGCAGGGTATACAAGCAGATGCACACAACCACCCCCCCCCCCCCCCCCCCACCCCACCCCCCCCACACCACACACACCACACACACACACACACACACACACACACACACACACACACACATACACACACACTTAACATGTAATAAAACATATAATAACATAAATACCAGTTTTAATTGAATGGAAGTGTACTTAATGCAGTTCTACATATTCTGGAAAGTGATGATTGAGCAAAAAAGACCTCAGGGCTTGTGGAGTTTTTGAATCGGCACTGCAATCAGCGCAGACATTACAATATCAAATGTCAAAGGCTTAAAAGACAATACATGAAACTGATCTATTTAAACACATTAAAAAGACATGAAACCCTGATCTGTTACTTTTATGTGAGAGATCAAAACAACACAACAACACTGTCTCTAAACATTACACTAACTATTTAGGTGTCTACTAAGAAACTAGTGTGATTAATTTGACTATAGTAATTAAATTAAATCTACATACTTTATTTAATGGACCTTCCTTTGTATGCTGCACATTTCACTGCACTGTTGAAACTGTTGTCAATCCTACCCTTTTTTCATTATTTGTCATTTTCTGTGCCAGTAGAAATTTAAAATACAAAATAAAACTGAATGAAAAAAATGAACAAGAAGTACATTTTTTCAACAAAGCATGAAAAGTGTTTAAAGCTTTAACCCCTTTTAAATAATTGTTACTAATCCCCTTTACAGTAAGAAGAGCAGTTACATTTGAATGCATATAGGTTTTTTATCATTTATCTTACTAATCAAATACCGGATGATGTAATTACACTTTAATGAGTTTTAGTTTAACATGACAGAAGATCTTGTGGACAGTTTGAAATATTCTTATTCATCATCCTGTAAAAAGTGCTAAGCAAGTTAAACCTTTCCA
>NC_045750.1:13165172-13172100 GCF_008692095.1 Etheostoma spectabile
CAGATTAACATTAAGAGGACCAAAAATGGTCTACCTGTCCAATCATATTTGGTCAAAAGAAGAGCTTCTTTTGTAGGCATGCATGGAGTGTAGTTGTGGAATTTAAAAGATCTGGTGCTTCATTTGAGATGCCAGAGTTTGTCTACTGTAGAACAAGCAGCTTTATTCCTGCACTAAATGCACAAAGACAATTTGCATATACACTTTAATGTTATTCAAATTTAATTCAAATCCTTCCTATGATGTCAATATAAGCAGCTAAATAAAAAAAGAAAAAAAGAAAGTAAAGTGCAAAATTACAAACAACAGCAACCTGCTCAGAGCTGTGACCAAACACAGACAGGCCCGTCGAATACACTCTTATCTACCACAAGAACACACTCTCACTCAGACTGGGCAACAGTAAAGTCAGTTTTCTGTCCCTGGGACACCGCCGGGCAGGCTGCTGCCAGAGGATAGTCGTCTGGACATTGTACGCATTAATCTGCCTCTGGCTCTTCCCTGTGGCAGAGGTTAAACCCTGGATTCTGATGCAGGGCTAGACAAGAGCTTGTAGGGCAACCGTCTGACCTGGACTCCCCGTGGGCTACTCTACCGCTACCGCAGCCTCACTGACACTACGGAGCTCTGCTGTCCCGTACACGGGGTGGGGAATGAGGTAACGTGAGAAACTCCCTGGCTTTTGAAGTAGTTTACTTTATGCATGAGAGTTGTTTCACAAATGACAGACTTTTATGATTTGTTTTCTCTCCTTTTTGATAAAAGAAGAGCAAAGAAGTAAATTAAATTCTGTTACCAAAAATAAAAGCAACCGTAGAGATGAAACAGAGAAGAGAAAAAGATGCACCTACTGGTTGTGGTAGCAGAGAGGATCAGGGATGCACAATTCGGAAACATCCATCAGTCCACGTTAAGCATTCCAGGTGTTGCGATAAAAACAGATGAACAAACAGCTGGGGAAAAGCTGGAGAAGAAAATCAGTTCCTAAGTCTCCACATATCTTGATGAAAGGCTGGTCAGGTGTTCCTGGGTGGTGTCTCCCCTCCCTCCCCCTGTTCAACACACACAAATATTAAAAACAAAAAAACCTTCTGCCCGACAAACTCCAGTCTGCACAGGTGCACACACACTCAGGCTCAGAAGTATGTGTGGAGAGAGGAAGATTAGTGGTGACAAAGAGAGGAGGAAAAATGTGAGGTAAAAATGATGAGAGGAAACAAAAAGTAAGCGTAGAGGAGAAGACAGAATAAAGAGCAGGGTAGTGATGGATAGAGAAACAGAGAATAAAAGGCAAACAGATGGATGGAGAGCAGCAGTGGTGAGAGCGCACTCAGGCTGAGTAAGTGAGTGAGGGTATTGAGTCTCCATTGAAGTCATGGGGGCTCTTTAAGAGCAGGAAGGAGTGGTCTGGTGCATATGGAGCAGCTGCCATTGGTCGGTTTCAGGAAGGCTGTCCTGAGAGCAGCCAATGGGGTTGAAAGAGTACTGAGCTGGGATGGGCTAATGAACGACCAGTCGGTGTCCAGTCATTCACAAGGGAGCGCTGCAAAACACAGACACAGGCATCCACCCCCCTCAGATAGATATAGTTAAATATAGATATGTGGATGTGGATGTAGATAGATACAGAGAGGGAGATAGATGAGCAGTTTCTAGAGTCCCAGTTGGTGTTTACACTTGCAAAAGTAAACTGAAGTGGACAGCAATAATTGACAGGCAACAGAAGTAGCAGCATGTTCACTGAAGGCAATTTAAAGAGGTCTGTTTACTGTGCTTTAAAAGGCTCAGTGCCAGCTTACAGAGCTAAACGGTTCCCTTTACTCTTTTATCCTCTCCACCGTGGATCAGGCTTTCCACAGCCTGCCCTTCTTTAAAGTAATGGCAGCTGCTTCCCACAGCATTTCACCAATCACACTGTGTAGAGAGGGGGATTTACCAAACCCAAAAGAGGCCGGATGTACTAAACCGAGTGTGATAATAACCTCGGCAGGAATGATAATAACGATGACAACAACAGACAAGTTTGAGTGGATCTTTACCACGTCTGTGTAAAGTGGCAGCCATCAGAGGAAACCCAGAGCGCTCCCTCCCCTCCGACCCACTTCATCAACCCACATTATCCTGATCGATACAAAACCCATCACACGCTCTTATTGATCACAGCGTTGCTGTGTCGCCAGCAGCCTCGGGACAGACTGTTTCCCAACCGTCTTTTAAATAAAAAGAAATTATAATTTTGAGCGTCTATTTTCCATGTCAGTCCATATCAAAGTCACAAGAGCATAGGCCGATTGCTCTAATAAAGGGAGCAAATTAAATTAAATTTTTGATCAATATTTTGGCATTTAATGCACTTTCGTGCGGAGGAAAACCAGGATATTACCGCTGATCTGATTAAGACATCCAGACATAATCAATAGGAGATATGTTTATGTTTTTAATAAGGCAGAGAGAGAAGACAGAAAAGGAACGACACTAAGGTTTGGATGACATGTATGATTCATATCAAGGTTGATTGCTGTGGAATAAGTTTATTAAATAATAAATGTTTTATTTTAAGTTATAGCCAAATTTAGAGTGCATGTGAAAGTATCTTGGCCATAGGAAATTATATAAAAGGTAAAGCTGTAAAGCTGCGGATTTGGTTAGTGAAACACTGGAGAACTGACATTCTCATCTTTTTTCAGTCTATTAGTTAAATAAATTCACTGCATTTAATTCTGCAGCTCCACTCTTGTGTTTGTGTTGCCAGTTTTCTGAGGTGGACCATATTGTTCATCCAAGTCTCATCTGCCTCCCTCCCTTTCAGCCCAGCGAGGGGACACTGGGCTTCTTGGTATCTGACAGGAAATCTATTTGGCACACAGTCTGTAATCCCACTATCACGCTATCACCAAACGAAGAAACAGTAATCCAATCATTAGGACTGTATTTAAGCAAAACAGATTTTCAGCTTTACGACCAGGATGTCTCTTTAAGCAGATCACAGTAAGTCTGGGGTCTGAACACTTACGGTTTATGTTTTCATAATAGGTTTGCACTCATAACCGTTTTTCATTCTCAGTGATAAATTCACCATCTCCAGTGTCTCTGAGTTCTGGGATATGGCTTTAATTTACCAGAAAAGACATGGATACAAAAGGTAATTGGGTTCATTTTGGAGAGAACATTAGGCTTATACAGTATGTGACAATGTGTGAACATACATAAAACCTGAAGGAAACGTTTCTAAAAGCAGATAAGAAAAGCTAAGATGTAACCGTTTCTGAAAAGTGAAAGAGAAAACCAATCCTTAGCTGTCAATAAACAGTAATTACATATTGTGGTGAGTTGAGGGACACCATGTCACAGGTTGCATGTAATTAAATCTCTGATTCATGAGCAAACTAGTCTTTTATGACTGACCTTCTGACCTCTCCTGACAAACACATTGTACCACGTGGCTCAGCAGGAAGCGCACTGTGTCCTGTGGATAGAACTTGTGGCAAATGCTGCAACTGTCAACTTTTTATAAACTGATTTAACTGAATTGTATCTGCAACCATATTTTAATATTACACTAACAAAATACAAAGAAATAGAATGAATTATAAGACAACAGGATGATAACAGCTTCTAAAGAATTTCTGAGCTGTTTAGTTGTAGACTCAAATCACTGACACTTATCTGGTGTTAATAAACTCATCACACGGCATTACACTGACTTAAATTACTGATATTCAACAACAACAAAAATCTATGAAATGGGAAAAATACAAGAGTGAGGATAAGAAGGTGAACAACTCCAAACAGAACCATGGTTCAAATAAAAAAAAAAAAAGAAGATATTGTTTCTGTGTGGCACATTTCTGGAAGTCTTTTCATCATAAAGCACCTATAGCAACATTGTCTATAAATAAGAGGGATCATCAGAGGTCAAGATGACAGATGGTCATTTTTACCTGTGCTATTATTTTTTTTGATACATTTAGGTGCACTTTTTTAAATATTATTTTCTTTGGTTTACTTTGCACTGATTTTAAGATGATATTGTTCATCTTTAGTGAAACATGTGAAGTTAAAAAATTTATTTATAAAGACAAATTTTATTTTCTTCTTCTAAATGGAAGTGTAAAAGCTTCATCTCCACCTCCAGAACCAACCAAATAAACAAAAATATGTCTTTATCCAACCACTAACACAGTGCTCTCAGATCCATCATTTGCACACTCCCCTCTCGATGGCACACACTTGTTTGGCTCGTCTGCTGGAGGAGTGTGGAGAGGGATAATTACTATAGCCACAGGGCTGCATTAATCAGCTGGGTGCATTTGTTGGTTTTTATTATGTTCCACTCCTCTCTCTAGGCCCCGCCGACTGAGCCAGCAGGACTAGACGGTGGTGGAGGAGCGTGGTCGCCCCGCTGCCTGTTCACGCTGGGTTAATAAATGCTATTAGCCTCTATCTCTTGCCTCTTAATTTCTCATTTAACTGAGGACAGTTAAAACAAAACTACACGAGCAGTGGTGTTAATCAGGAACTCGTAGCAGGACTCGCATATCTTGATTGAGAGAGCTGGACTTACACAATGAGGGAAAGAAATGTATGAGGGGATTTCTAGTATTGAGAGTGGACCTGTGTAAATATCCATGCAGGCAAATTTACATTTGATCATTTATTATAGTGGTGGTATGATTTGTTATCATTGAAAGTGAGCAACAGGCAGAGTATGTCTAAAAGTGTTATGTGAAATTATGCTTATTTGCTTCTGAGAAAACTTTGTATCTACTGTTCAGAGCTTCTCCTGAATAGCTTGCACTGATATTGTGGGAACATGAATTATTGTTATTAATATTATTATTATTAAATTAACAGGAGGAGTCCTTTTGATTACACATTCCGTGCAGAAACTGCGATAGTTTACTTTTATCATGATTTCAAAGAAAAAATAAACTTACATTATTGTCTACTTGCATTGGTGCTTTCATGTATCATGGCACAGTTGTTCTCACTTTACCGTTCATTATTAAAATGTCTTCAATCACGATAAACACACTTTGGTTTAATGCAATTGCCAAATGGCATATATTACCTGGAGGACATTTTTCTACCCTGTGTTGTATCTATTCTCCAGTGAAAGCCGTGATTGTGATTCCAGCAACAGCAAAATGGTCTCCACTGTGTTTAATCACATTAAATATAAACAAAATCAATTGCTGCGCCATGCTCTAATTTTAAATAGCTCCTTGACACCAGTCAAATCCTCAGCGACACATCTACGTCACCTGCATAACACAAGAGGGTCTGGATGGAGTCACCTCTAAAGCAAAGCCAAGTTGTGTCATTGCCATCTAGAAACAAGATCAATACATTCCTCTCAAGTTCATTTCAATAAGGCAGCTGGCAAAAAACGGCCCTCGTGGTGTCAGCTTTTCACAGCTTTATGACTCTTCAGCGTACAAAACAAGCTGCTGTGGTTAGACCCTGCAGGTAAAACAGCTAGCGCCAAGAGAAGTGGGTATCTTTTCATTGTTGCTTTGAGCCTCTGGACAAACAGATTAAATAAAACATAAAAAAGCAGATAATATGTTTAGATATCTTAACATTAAAAAAAATACTGAAGCAACAAGCTAGCTTGTGTTAAAAACCGGCATGCAAAGAAAACACATTTAGAACTAGGCATGTTCATTCATCTGTGCAGGTACACAGATCTGTAGAATAGCAGTAACAACTTGCGTGCTATGTGAGTCTTACCAAAAACGTTTAAGAGAAGGAAATATAATCGTATGTTCATTGAATTTGTTCCACTTAGCTGCCGGTTGGGCTCATACTGACGTCTCAGAACACCCAAAGGGCTCTAGTAACTCTACAATTACCAGCTTCCCTTTGAAGAGTGGTTAACTTAAGTACAAAACTTTCTTTGTTACAATGACTTATAGTGTGTTTGATAAGAAAATGATCGTCTTTGCTCGTCCCAATCCCTCAACAAAAGGCACTGTTTCTGTATAAATCATCTCCATGGACGACAGGATCGTCAAAATTAGAGAGTTAGTGGAGTGTCCTGTGAAACAATCATCTGAGCATGATTTTAGCTGCTGAGAAATCAAAATATTTCAATGCATAATTTAACAGCTACGGACTGCACACGCACTTGAAAGCATTGTAGTCTAAAACTGAAGGAGGAAATAAAATGTCCAGTGGATTTTAAACTGCAGGACTTGTAGCCTGTTTACACAATGCCGATGAATTTAATACTAAAACCAAACATTTATGTAAAGCAGCCACTGTTGGCAGTAAATCTCATTTTGAAGAGAGGTTTGGTATTCCAGACTTGGCTTCCCTAAGATCCAGGGATGACTTTCATTTAGTCTCACCTCTCCATCCAACTGGGGTCACCCCTGTTGGTATAGCAAGCACAGCAGTCACATTGCTCCACCAAGCGCGCAGATTGCTTACTAGAACCGCCTGGAACCTTTCATATTTCCCAGTCAGCATTTTTACAGGATAATTTTGGCAGCCTTTAAGGATATCGCTGCCTTAATAGAGGATAAAAATAAACGGGTGGTGGAAGGGCTATATCAGGCTGGTATAATCTTGTATTCTATACTGTGTGGAGCTAAACGTCTGGCTTTGGCTTCATTCAATGAGATTAAACTTCTCCCTGGTTGATTCCAAAAGACCATTTGTCCTATTTTTAAAACTAGAAAGAGCATTTTGAGCCAAGTAAATCCAAAAGGCCAGTTAAATTGATTAAAATACTATGGTGTAAATGGAATTATAGAACAGCTTCTAAGAATGTCTTTGGTCTATATCCCATTGAGCGATACTGGTCAGCAGATTTCTATAGATAGTTTGTCAGATTCAGTTTGTATTTTCGTATATGTGTGCATGCCTTGATGTATACTGTATGTGTGCATACATACACAAACAGAGTGTTTTGTGTTTGTGT
>NC_045750.1:13172110-13179908 GCF_008692095.1 Etheostoma spectabile
GTGTGACGTATAAGCATATATTGGTATGGCTCTGTGTAGTTATAGCAGTGACTGACTTTTGTTTAAGAAAGCTTGTCACAATGTCTCAAAGAAGAAAACGGCTAAATTCAATCAGCGTTGCCACTTTCAAGACCACTAGGGAGCCAGCTAATGGTGATAGAAACTTGAAAAGTTGGGGGGGAAAAGCTTGAGGAAGTTCTCACTACCTGGGAAAGAAGTCTGTTCCTTGAGGCTTTCTTATACTGTATGATAGTAAAAGCTCCACTCTTCTGGGCCTTGTTGCTTCTCTGTGAGCTCAAATGCTGGATTTTAGTTTGTGCTCCTCCCATGAGAGCCAAAGCTTTGCAGAAGTTAGAGGAGGGTTATATGAAGTTCAGTGGAAATGTTTTTTTTCCAGTAGTCAGCCAACTTTTTAATAAAAGACAAGAATATGGATCGAGATGTTCTGCAGAAGCATGTTTGGAAGTGAGTGGATGGGGAGTTGGAGAATATACAGGTTTAGTTAAATGTGAAAAAGAAAGCCCTCTTCTAAATAGGCACCCTGTGGGCATTCCCTTTCAGAATTACGAGAAAGAGACAAATGTTATGCCAGAATCTCAGGGAAACATGACGGTGTGTGTCTACGCCCGTGCTGTGCAGTGAGAAACTGTGGGTCTATAAGGCATGCACCTCGTTTGTTTTATGCGCCCTTCCCCCTTCTCCGACATTCACCCCCATTAATTTCATGATTGTGTCTTCCTCTCATTTTCTCCCTCGTTATGCATTTAATGTTTCCAATTTGCCGTCATCACAGAAAAACGCCACAAGAAGCTATAAATTCTTTTCTAATTCCAAATAATTAGGATTACACGGACCAGTGGTTTTCAATCAGTGAGATCATCTCAATGATAGATGGTAGGATAACTGGTCATTGCCGAGACATAAATATTGTGTCGTTCAATTAATCTGGTCTAATGAGGTGTCAAAGCTGCCACTCATCCATCAAATACAATTAGGAATAAACACATATGCATGGAGATGGGTAATTAATAATTAGCAAAGCAAAGAAAACAGTATTGGTTTCAGCAGCCACATTCACAGAGCAATTTACCACAGCTCTTTCTTCATTCCATTTTTCAAGTGAGTGAGACAATGCCACATCGAAGGAATTTCAATCAATTTTTACCCGTTTTTGTGTCTGGGGTTTGCTACGAGCTCTCTGAGTCTGCCAAGACATGTGGCACTTTAGAAACCCATTATGAACCTTAAAGAGGCAGCTCCGAATCACACTGACACTTTAACCTTAACAAAGCCCTAATCTAGGTGCCTTTCATCCAAATGAACTACAACTAGACCTGAAAACAAAGCGTGATGGATTGAGTTCTGTTCTGGACCAAAAAAAGATGAAAACATTTATTCTAGATCTTGGGAATTGGGGACTGTCATCAACAGTTTGTCTTCATCTCTCTCTAAAGCCCACAAGGCTCATTGTCCTAAAAAAGATGTTTTATACAGAGTGTTCATTGTCTTCCTTTTTCAGAGGGCAGTCAAGCATCCTGACAGAATCAAAGTGCAGTGCTGGGATGAGACCTCCAGAATGAAAATAATCATTTATTCAAAACATAATGTTCAAGCTGTCAAAGGTTTTCATCAGAATCTGTCACACAAAGGTAGACATATTTAAGACTCGCTCGTATCAGCTCTCAGCCAAAGGTCCTGCTTATTAAAGCCCTCTGTGGCGCCCAAGTTGACACCTGTCAAACAGTAGCAGTGGGGTAGTTTGGAAGTGACACGTAAACAATTACAAGGCTTCACCTCCAGACTTTTGGTCATGTTTGTAAAAACCGGTGAACAACACAACATTTAACTCAAACAACCATGTCTACTTGAACTTAGGTCTGGGCGATATAGAGAAAATCAAATGTCCCGGCATTTTCACGGTGCTTTCACTAAGTATTTACACAATGAGATGTTTGATAAATAATCATCAGTAATGTGGATATAATGACTAATTGGGAAAAGGCAAATAATAGAACAGTTACAACAGTCTGATAAGTTCAGAAAATGACATCACTTTACTGTAATGCAGCCTTTAAAACCAGGAAAAGACAACAATCATGCCAGATTACAATATTATGATATCCAAAATCTAAGACAATATCTAGTCTCACATCACATTATCAATATAATATTGATATACTGCCCAGCTCTAATACAACTACACTGTGTGTAAAATTTATATACACCACCAAATAAGTTTTACAGGTAACATGATGATCAACATTTCTTCATTATGTTAACAGAAAACTACAAATCATAAATATTGATAACAAACTAATCAGTAAAATGTTTGTTATGGTTATGTTTAGACATTGGCAGCAGTTTAAGGCTAGAAAAAGCTCAGAGTCTGGTTGAACACAGGAGAAGTCTACAGTGACTTGATGTTTGTATGGTTTAGTTTAGTGTAGGCTAATGTTAACGGCAGGACTTTTACTTGTAATTAAGTATTCTTAATGTAATATTTGTACTTTTACTTAAGTACAGGATCTGAGTACTTCTTCCACCACTGAGGTAGCTAAATAATGTTAGTAAGTGGATCCTGGGTTGAGACTTTGCCAAGTTAGTCACTTTAGCTAAGCCCATTTGGATCACCGTTATACAGTGATAGAATGTAACAAAGTATAAATACTTTATTACTGTACTTAAGTACATTTTTACGTATCTGTACTTAGGGAGAAGAAAGAATACATACTTGACTTTGTTACATTTTGCAGCAATTATCTATACTTTCTACTCCACTACATTCCTGCCAAAAAGTTTTTCTCACCGTCACATGTTAGCAGTCTGCAGGGAAGTCTTCAGCAGTGTCTGTCACACCCGATGTAAGTCAAGTACAGATTTGAGTCGCGCATGCGTCACTTTGCGACGAGTGAAGATGTGACTTGCGCATGCGTCACTTTGCGTCAAGTGGCCTACAAGATGCTAACGAGGGACTTCTGTAATGTCAATACAGAAAAAATGGACTTACTTAACCAAGTTTGTTCACTGCTGGCTACAAGTTAGCAATCAAACACAAGAAAGGCTGTCAGTTGAATGGTGTTTTAAACTAACGTTAGCTATCCAATAGGGATGAGCCGTATACTCGGCTGAAACGAGTATCCGGTACGGATAAAGCACTTTTGCCGAGTACAAGTATTATACGAGTAATGTGAGTCAATATCTGTACTCGGATTGAATAAGTCTCCACTGACTGTGTCTCCGTTCTGTGATAGGCTAGTCACAGTGCTAGTCACAGCGCCTCTCCGATTCACTATTCTGTGATAGGCTAGTCCCAGCGTCCCTCCCCTAAACTATTGTATACACACAAAGATTCCTCCTGTTGTTGTGTCCCACCAGCTGTTCTCACACACGCTCAGGACACGGAGAAGTGAACATCTCTCTTCTCAGGTCCGCTTTTCTGTTAACATTTAGGGTTTCTTCAGCTTCAGGTTGGTTTTGTACTTCGGTTCAAACAGTACTTAGCAACAAGGAGACTTGGTAACCGTGGGGATTGTTCAGACATGGTGTTGGTAATGCGACTCGGGTTGCATCTCTGCCGTCAGAGTTTTTTTTTTTTTTTTTTTTTTTTTTTTTAAACTGCCTGCTGGCTCTAACCAGTTTTTTGAGTGTCTAAAACTTTCTTGCTGTTTTTTATAAAAAATAAGGCAGTTGAGGTATAAATATAATATTACAAATTAAGATACACACACAACACATTCCACCCCCCGCCCCCTCCTCTCTTTTGTTTCTCTCTCTCTCTCTCTCCCTCTCTCTCCTCTCTCTCCCTCTCTCTCTGTATTTCTTACTCACTCATAGACACACACACACATACCTGTGAAAATAAAAAGAACCCCCCCAAAAATGATTAATTAAAAAAAAGAAAGTTATATTATTGAGTATGGAAACTCTTGTTCATTACAATTTACTTATAATTGCAACACACATTGTTGTATTTATTGTTGCAAAACTTGTTATATACTGTAGGCCTATATAGTTTGTGTGTTACCATGACAACACCACTGGTCTGAAGCTCAATGCTGAAGCTGTCACGGAAATAGTTTTCTAATCAGCAATAAATATAACAATTTCTGATCAACCCCAATTGCATGCTTAAAAAACATACCGGTTAAAGCCCCGCCCATTCCAAGACAACCGACCCACTTCGGGTTGAATCTGACCACTTCCGGGTTAGGCCCGCCCAGTCCGAGTACGGTACGGATGTGGTAAACAGATACAGATACAGATAATGCTGTACTCGCTCATCCCTACAATCCAACAATCATAGATAGCGAAAACATTTTTGAAATGATTTCCATCTTCAGTTATTGTTTATAATGAGAAAAGTTTATTATTTCATGGATTTCACAAATTTCAGTATTACACGTTATGCCGTAAACTGTATAATTCTGAGCATGCGCGACTCACATCTGCACTCGACTTACATCGGGGAGTGACGGCGGCTCCTGCTCCGCCGGCAATATCGTGACTTGTACCGGGAGCTGGAGGCACTGCCGGCGGAGCAGGAGCCGCCGCACTCCCCGATGTAAGTCGAGTGCAGATGTGAGTCGCGCATGCTCAGAATTATACAGTTTACGGCATAACGTGTAATACTGAAATTTGTGAAATCCATGAAATAATAAACTTTTCTCATTATAAACAATAACTGAAGATGGAAATATTTCAAAATGTTTTCGCTATCTATGATTGTGGATGTAGGGATGAGCGAGTACAGCATTATCTGTATCTGTATCTGTTTACACATGAATTATCTGTATCCGTATCCGTACTCGGACTGGCGGGGCCTAACCGGAAGTGGTCATTCAACCGGAATGGGTGGGTTGTCTTGGAATGGGCGGGGCTTTAACCGGTATGTATTTTAAGCATGCAATTGATATGGGTTGATAAGAATTGTTATTATTGCTGATTAGAAAACTATTTCCGTGACAGCTTCAGCATTGAGCTTCAGACCAGTGGTGTTGTCATGGTAACACACAAACTATATAGGCCTACAGTATATAACAAGTTTTGCAACAATAAATACAACAATGTGGTTGCAATTATTAAGTAAATGTAATGAACAAGATCCTACTCAAATATAACTTTTTTTTTTAATCTTAATCATTTTTGGGGGGGTTCTTTTTTATTTTCACAGGTATGTGTGTGTGTGTCTATGAGTGAGTAGAAATACAGAGAGAGAGAGAGAGAGAGAGAGAGAGAGAGAGAGAGAGAGAGAGAGAGAGAGACAGAAACAAAGAGAGAGAGGGGGGGGGGGGTTGGAATGTGTTTGTGTGTGTATCTTAATTTGTAATATTATTTATTATACCTCAACTGCCTTTTATTTTTTATAAAAACACAGCAAGAAAGTTTTAGACACTCAAAAAAATGTGAGCCAGCAGGCAGTTTAAAAAAAAAAAAAAAAAAAAAAAAACAACTCTGACGGCAGAGATGCAACCCGAGTCGCTTTACCAACACATGTCTGAACAATCCCCACGGTTACCAGAAGTCTCCTTGTTGCTAAGTACTAGTTTGAACCGAAGTATAAAACAAATGAAGCTGAAGAAACCCTAAATGTTAACAGAAAAGCGGACCTGAGAAGAGAGATGTTCACTTCTCCTGTCCCGAGCGTGTGTGAGAACAGCTGGTGGGACACAACAACAGGAGGAATCTTTGTGTGTATACAATAGTTTAGGGAGGGACGCTGGGACTAGCCTATCACAGAATAGTGAATCGGAGAGGCGCTGTGACTAGCACGTGGACTAGCCTATCACAGAAGGAGACACAGTCAGTGGAGATTATTCAATCCGAGTACAGATATTGACTCACATTACTCGTATAATACTTGTACTCGGCAAAAGTGCTTTATCCGTACCGGATACTCGTTTCAGCCGGTATACGGCTCATCCATTGGATAGCTAACGTTAGTTTAAAACACCATTCAACTGACAGCCTTTCTTGTGTTTGATTGCTAACTGAGCCAGCAGTGAACAAACTTGGTTAAGTAAGTCCATTTTTTCTGTATTGACATTACAGAAGTCCTCGTTAGCATCTTGTAGGCCACTTGAGCAAAGTGACGCATGCGCAAGTACATCTTCATCGTCGCACAAGTCGTCGCAACTACGTCGCAAGTGGCATGCGCGACTCAAATCTGTACTGACTTACATCGGGTGTGACAGACACTGCTGAAGACTTCCTGCAGACTGCAACATGTGACGGTGAGAAAAACTTTTGGCAGGAATGTAGTGGAGTAGAAAGTATAGATAATTGCTGCAAAATGAACGAAGTCAAGTATGTATTCTTTCTTCTCCCTAAGTACAGTACGTAAAAATGTACTAAGTACAGTAATAAAGTATTTATACTTTGTTAATTCTATCTGTATAACGGTGATCCAAATGGGCTTAGCTAAAGTGACTAACTTGGCAAAGTCTCAACCCAGGATCCACTTACTAACATTTTTAGCTACCTCAGTGGTGGAAGAAGTAACAGATCCTGTACTTAAGTAAAAGTACAAATTTACATTAAGAATACTTAATTACAAGTAAAAGTCCTGCCGTTAACATTAGCTACACAAACTAAACCATACAAACATCAAGTCACGTAGACTTCTCCTGTGTTCAACCAGACTCTGAGCTTTTTCTAGCCTTAAACTGCTGCCAATGTCTAAACATAACCATAACAAACTTTACTGATTAGTTTGTTATCAATATTATGATTTGTAGTTTTCGTTAACATAATGAAGAAATGTTGATCATCATGTTACCTGTACAACTTATTTGGTGGTGTGTATAAAAATTTTACACACAGTGTAGTTGTATTAGAGCTGGGCAGTATATCAATATTATATTGATAATGTGATGTGAGACTAGATATGTCTTAGATTTTGGATATCATAATATTGTAATCTGGCATGATTGTTGTCTTTTCCTGGTTTTAAAGGCTGCATTACAGTAAAGTGATGTCATTTCTGAACTTATCAGACTGTTGTAACTGTTCTATTATTTGCCTTTTCCCAATTAGTCATTATATCCACATTACTGATGATTATTATCAAACATCTCATTGTGTAATAATTAGTGGAAAGCACCGTGAAAATGCCGGGACATTTGATTTCTCTATATCGCCCAGACCTAAGTTCAAGTAGACATGGTTGTTGAGTTAAATGTTGTGTTGTTCACCGGTTTTTACAAACTGACCAAAAGTCTGGAGGTGAAGCCTTGTAATTGTTTACGTGTCACTTCCAAATCCCCCCTGCTACTGTTGCACAGGTGTCAACTTGGGCGCCACAGAGGGCTTTAATAAGAGGACCTTTGGCTGGAGAGTGATACGAGCGAGTCTTAAATATGTCTACCTTTGTGTGACAGATTCTGATGAAAACCTTGACAGCTTGAACATTTAGTTTTGATAAATGATTATTTTCATTCTGGAGGTCTCATCCCAGCACTGCACTTTGTTCTGTCAGGATGGCTGACTGCCCTCTGAAAAGGAAGACAATGAACACTCTGTATAAAACTCTTTTTAGGACAATGAGCCTTGTGGGCTTTAGAGAGAGATGAAGACAAACTGTTGATGACAGTCCCAATTCCAGATCTAGAAAAAATGTTTTCCTCTTTTGGTGCCAACAGAACTCAATCCATCACGCTTGTTTTCAGGTCTAGTTGTAGTTCATTTGGAGAAAGGCACCTAGATTAGGGCTTTGTTAAGGTTAAAGTGTCAGTGTGATTCGAGAGCTGCCTCTTAAGGTTCATAATGGGTTCTAAAGTGCCACATGTCTTGGCAGACTCAG
>NC_045750.1:13179933-13188149 GCF_008692095.1 Etheostoma spectabile
ATCATAGACAGTTAAAGAAATGGACCAACAGATCCCGTTGTTCTGGACGGAGACCAGTAAAGGCCATTAGAAGCACTTTTCCAGTGATAGCTGAGCGTTACTGCGCAGCCTCCAACTGACCTTGACAACGTAGTTGTGACGTGGGCAACGTGTTTGAAAGTTGTCTTTATTGTGCCAATCAGCAGAGACGGAGAGGGTAGGTATATGTTAGGAGATAACATAGACACAGGCTAATTATTGCTAACTAACATGCTAGTTAACGTTAGTAATTAAACCTAAACAGCTGATGTAAGTCAAAACTCTCTGCGAGCTTCTCCTGACAATATGCTGATTTGTCGACTATGCAACATGAAGTCGCGTGGTTATGACATAATCGTTAGCCTATTTTTACAAAAACGTCTGCTACGGAGCCATAACGTGAGATACAAGGTAATGGAGCCTTTTTATACATTGTCGTGTTTCTTTAGAAATAAACAATGCACAAATAGAGTCTTTAAACGCTTCATATGTAAAGTTATTCGCTGTCAAAGATGCTAACTGCAGGTGATAGCTTTGTAGCATTAAAATGGCGTCATAGAGGCTATGCTTAGAGAGGAGAGGTTTACCCCCTTGGATATTTTGAATCCCACTAGGGCCACACTAAGACCCGCCCTTATTGGCCAGGTGCGTACCGCGCCCGGTACTACCGTTGCTCCAGTTACTGCTGCTGCTCCCAATACACTGCTTGGTCATATCATATGTGAAGCATCCGCTCACATAGGGTTAATATAAAACCCGTATATTTATCTTAAAAACACTCCCGGTCCTCCTCAGCTGTGGAGCCACGTAGCCTACTTGTTGTCCAAGCCCGTGTGTGTTCTTGCTAGATAAACGTGTGCAGCATTCACTGTCCCATGGGAAATGATGCATAGTCGAGCTTCGTGCAGATCACTCTGATAGATAACCAGAATTGTAAGTCAGAATGTAAACTGGGCCACAGATGGTAAGCATAATAACATCAACCTAAAACAAACTTAATTAAAATGCCACAGCCCATACTGTTTTTTTTTTTTTAATTATTAGAACATAGACATTAAGAGAATTAATTGTTATGTAAGTCGGCCTACTTTTACTTTTAATACTTAAAAGTAAATTTAAGTATTTAGTACTTTTACTTAAGTAGGGTTGTCATTGTGGTACTTCTACCAAAGTAAATATTGTATGTCTCTGATTATTTGTACTTTTACTTAAGTACTGAGATTCACTACTTCGTCTGCCAGTGCTGCTATTGCAAATATAAATGAGAATACAGTGTACAGATAATGTACAGTATGTTTTTATAAAAAACATTATTAACATTGTCACTGTTATTCCAGTGATTCCAGTGATCCAGTATAGAACCTCTAAAGTGCCCAATGCTTCCTCCTGCATGTCCCAGCTGATGTTGGTAGAGACAGGTGATGCAACAGAAGACAGTGGTGTTGTCTTCCTAAAGCAAGTCTACATAACAGGCCAGAGACCGGTGGTTCAGTTCAGCAGAAGCAAAGAGGCAATTACCCAGAGGCATTGGGGCGAACGACAGGAAGAAAATCAATATATAATTTCAGCATTTCAGAGAGTGTTTCCTTCAACTGAGTCAATGTCTCAATTTACTGTTGCGAGTTAGTCACTTTGAGTTAATCTCCTTTTCTATTTCATGTTGTACGATGAAAATGTTAAATACTGATTTACCTATAAAGGATTTACCTGTTTTGGGTTATAAGAGACAGCTTCAAGTGGATGAATGCAAATGCAGTTGGAATTTGAATCCTCTGAATGTGAGGTCTAGCATTAATAAGTGTTGACACTGCCATACATTTTGAGTCTGAAAAAGCTGATTCTAAATTCACAAAAAAAAAGGTTATGCAGACGCCTCAGTGCATCCTGTGAGTGGCATATTTAGGAGACATTCACTTCCCCTGACCCCGGGTCAAGTGTCTGAGAGGAATTTCATCTAGTCCTAATGGCACCAAAGTGTGGTGGAAGTTCAAACAAAGTTTACAGCTACCACACAATACCATTTTGTACCCTGTCACACTGTGTTATAGAGGCGGGCAGATGGGCAACCCCGGCCTACCCAGCACCAAGATGCCATGGTTAAGTGACAGCAACCAGACACAAAAATGAAACAAATCAATAGTGGCGTCTCTGATGGAGAAGACCAAACCACAGCACAACATGATAATGACCACAAGTCCACTCAAGCGTTTAGGCTACCCCCAGAGAGGCGCTTCTTTAAATGAATGTAGGTTAGTATGATTGACTAATCCCCTACTAAATTAGAATAGACAATATGGTATGGCTTTGTGCTGCTTCTAAGAGCTTCGTCTGCTCTGACTCACAGGAGCACCTATTGCCCATGATGATTGTTAAACATAATGGTACACCTTCTTCCATAACCTGGCAATTATAGCGCCTACAAAAACTTCAGGCATTATCTACTTACAAAAATAGTAAAAGACCCATTTTTAGGATTAGATATAGCAAACTTTTATGTTGTGGATTTGAATATGAAAAGGAGACTGGTGGGGAGTGCAGAGAGCCCAAGGGACCCAAACACAGACTTCCTCTAAAATGTTAATCGTTTGACTAATTGAAGGTATGTTCTTTGTTGGCTCTGCGTTTTGGAGGGTCCCTTCTATGGACCGAGCGAGCACAAGGTAGCAGGGCTTTCAGATGTTATTGTATTTGACTGCTGCAGCACCGGGGTGCCAGTGGATTTAGGTGCTTTTAAGATAAGTTACGCGGACACGCACGCACACCCACAGACGTGCGTGGAGACACACAAATCTGCATGTACTGTATACTCACCCACCCACACGGCGCGGCGACACACGCACACACACTAACACATGTACATGGCATCTATTTGCATTTCAAAAGAGCATAATTGCCCACGGCGGTGGCAGGGGGAGCGTGGCCTCAGGATTCCCCGAGAGCGCTTGTGAAGTTAACGAATCATGAGTCTAGACTCAACTGAAGCTCCTCTTTCATACAAGCATATTCACACCAACATTCTCCGGAGTTATAGGCAGGTAGAGTAGTCACACACCGTAGTCACACAGACAACCAATTTACTCCTCATTGCAGTTCAGGCAAAAAACAACCTGAAAAGATCCTTTTTGTAAAAAAGATTTTCCCTTTCCCCTTGTTCTTAAATTTAAGATGTTGAGCTCAGTCATTAGCCATTTTACACCCGAGCTGAATAGCACTACGATCAGATTCACTTGGGAACATGGGATAAATCAGGTTGAGGCGCTTACAGGCACTGCAGCACACATTTACATGCAGTTGGTCAGTGGTCAGACATCAGATTTCTCCTCACAATATTTTAAGGGTGACTTTGGCTTCTTAGATAACAATGACATATGTATGAATTCTGCAGTTCACAAATAGTCTAATGGAAACGCACTTATTTATTTTGTAATTATTCTGTAGACAGCGACAGAATAAGTAATGGTCTTCTGTTTCACCCCTCTGCACTGCCGTCACAGCGATACTTTCACTGTTCTTTGTCTTTGTCTCAGACATTGTAAAAACCCTTTTGGAAACTATGTCAAGTGTATATGGCAAGTAATCAATTTACTCATTCAAATCTCTGTTAACCAGTTTTCACCTAATCCTCAGAGACGGAACATTACTGAATGCAAGACGCTTCTTATTAACGGAAGTGCAACAGGTCAAGCAGCCAAATCTACTTCTGAGATGGCGGAGGAAACCGTTTTACTAATCAGGATCTATAGTATAGATGCAGATGCAGCAGTTTTTGGATAAGACGTATTAAAACAGTAATTAGTACATTTGTCCATTCATCAATCACTGATAAGATGGTTTAGTTTATATTCCTTGACGAATGTAATAAATAGTCATAGTTCTCCTTTTCAGAGGTCCCTTTATTTAGTTACCTCCGCCACACAGGTTATGTTTTTGGTTTGGTTTGTCAGCAAGTAATCATGGCCCGATTTTAATTAAATTTGGTGGAAGGGTGTGGCATGGGCCAAGGAAGAACCCATTATAATTTAAAATGGAACCTAATATAGGGGTGGATTTTTTACTCTTGTTAACATTGCGAGATAGGACATGGCCTTCTATCTTCGAGTGCCCTTATAGTTTTAGTCTTGTTTTCAAAATTCATTTGTAAATGCTATGTAAATGGACTGTTCTTATATAGCTTTTCTAGTCCCAACGACTGCAAAGTGCTTTTATATAGTACAGGAACCATTCACACACATTCATACACTGTGGCCGAGGCTGCCGTACAAGGTGCCACCTGCTCATCTGATAAACACTTACGCACATTTACACACCGATGGCGCAGTATCGGGGCGACTCTGGGTTCAGTGTCTCTTCGACATGGGATCAAACCACCAACCTTCCAATTGGCAGGCGACCGCTCTACCACTGATCCCCAGCCACCCCCATTTGTAATAGTTTCCATGGATGAAATTAACACAACATGCAAAAACTAGATACTGGTGTGCATGTCAACAGTGCAGGAAGAAAAGACCAGAAACAGAGAACCTGCTTAGCATTGTATCATACTGTATAGAGATTGTTCCTTCACATTCTGGTACTACACGGACTACAGTCATCTGAAAGGTAAGCTGCCTTGTTGCTGGAAAGACTGATGGCCTGGCAGAAGTGTTATTTGTCTTGTATTTCTGGGTGAGCCCTCACGTCCACTCAGGAAGAGATGAAAGAAGGACGGACTGTCTGTCTAGTAGAAGTGCTAGCAATGTGGTGGAAGACAATCTGTCACCAGCAGTCATCACTTAACAGAGCCCAGAGCTGCACCACTCACTCAATGAGAACCTCACCAGACTTAAATGGGAGCGCTGGGCAGAGCCAGAAACAGACATGATTAAAAATATGTGTGAAATGAAATGCAAATCCTTAACCCTTTTACTTTAGTATCGAGCTCAAAAATCTGAAAGTAGAACAACAGAAACAATTTGACAAAAAAGTAATCACTAGCGTACAAGATTAGAACAAGAAATCTTCAAGGATCAACATTAACCAATTATTCCACGTGTTTCACAAAATAACACACAAACACACTTCAGTATCTAACGGGAGCTGGTACGGCACATGGAGGTGAAGGACGTGCAGAGGGGTCCGCCCTGTCTCATGACACAATAAATGACTGTGATCCAGGTTCCAGCAAAAACAAGGACTGCTTTTCAATTCCACCTCTTTTACCCAGATGAATGATGAACCCGAGGTAAGAGGTGCAGTGTTGTGGTATTAATATACATCAGGGGCCAGAGCGCCACACTAAATCAGGAGCCCCAGTGCATTTGTTATTTTAATGACAAGCAATAGCCACGTTCGGGCTGTGTGGAGTTGGGAGATCCTAAACTGTGAGCGGACTTTATTCACGCTAACATTACTCCAACAGAGGACAGATAAACCATGCTGGAGTAAAATGTTACACTGATCTACACAAATAATACACAAAAGCAATCTCTTGAGTGCTGAAATTAAAAATATTACCCAGATAAAGCCACGTTTCAATCAATGCAAGCCACTTTTTAAAATCACATTAAAGGCTCTCTGCTTCAAATTACTTTTATTCATCTCCGAGGTGTTTTAACCAACAGCTGCTCATCTGACCCGATGGATCGTAAGTCAGCTTTCAGAAGAAGATCGAGTGAAAAGAAGAGAAGACTGACGATTCTGGTGAACTCTCCGGATTGAATAATCAATAGTGACACAAATAAATGGCTCGACTATTTATCAAAGTCTGTGGTCAGTGCTATAGCAGAATTCCTGTAATGTATATTTCATACACTTTTATACTCATTGATTTCCTGCCCCGTAGTTTGTAAATTACGTGTAAATTGATCGGCTCATCATACATTTGTGCCACTGATAAAGAGATCAAGATTGAACTCTGTAATATAAATTGAGCCATTTTCTGCCAATATCACAAGATATTATCAGGTAAAAATAAAATGTTTATATAGTAACATTTTAGTGTCTTGTGTAGATTATTGTTAACAGCACCTTATTATGTGAGTAATGAAGAAAGAAATCAGTTTTTTATTGTGGGAAGCATTCCAAGAGGCTGAAAGATTATACTTTATCAGAAAAACTGACTGTTGCACATGATAATGAAAATGTAGGCTTTACTGTACCATTGCTTGAATATTAGTCGTCTCTAAGTTTTTGCTGATTTAAAATCCCACTCCGAGGCAAACATCACAAGGTGAGTCCTGCTCCTGAAGTAAAACATATTGATTAAAAACTAATAAATCAAACATGAAAAAGAGAAACACCAGTCAGAAGTACCATTTATTCTCATTATCTGAGTTTATGCGTATATTCCATTGGGAGAGTTAATTTAAAAGATGGCCAGCAGTGTCCCCGTGAATCCAAACAGATTACAGTCAGAGAGAGAGAGAGAGAGAGAGAGAGAGAGAGAGAGAGAGAGAGAGATTGTTAGGGTGGGAGAAAAAAGGCATGGTTTGGATCGATGGCGCCAGATCAATGATCAATAGGCCGCTCTGACCAATACACTTCCTGCTGACGCTCGGAGCTCTGGTTACACAGATGAAAATGGTTGGGCAGGGCCAGAGAGTGATGATGATTTATGTTAGCAGGGCAGATGTTTCATTTAGGAAAGAGACCTGTCTGATAGAGATGCCTGAATGTTACTGCCTGGACAGTGAGTGAGTATTTTAATGGTCATCCCGATGGACTGGTGCTGGTCTGCCGGTGATAATAGGCCCTATGGAATAATTCGTAACTTCCAGGAAGTACAATAAACTCTTTTACAATGTATTAACAGTTAAAAAAAGGGGGGGGGGGGACTTTAGGGACTCCTAAAAGTAAAATACCGGTTTACTCTAAACCGGGTGACCAAATTAAATAAAGAAAATGTGTCAGCCAAAATCTAACACTGTTCATCACATCAGTGTAGAATTGGGCACTAGAGAGGTTAGTTACCTGACAAAGAGGAAATATAAATATTTAAAGGCTAAGTTTGGTCCAACTCATAAGTAATGGCAAGTAATGTTAAATATATAATCCAAAGTATGCCATTTGCAGGCCACCATCTCTTCTCCACAGACTGAAGGAGAAGATAGCAAAAAAAAAATCTAAATGCATCCAACTGGCTGGGACTAAGAACAATGCAATACATCATTTCCATGAAGTAACATGGGTGATGTTTTATCATCATTGATTACGAATTTACTTTAGTATCTTCATCACAGCTTATTTTATTGAATTTCTCCACTGTAGGGGCTTTTTTTTGGTAGAAGTGAAAATATGGCTTTATTGGACAAGCATTAAGATGAAATTGACCTAGGTCAAGTCACATTTCTCTTATGGAGTCATTTTACAACCATTCAAACTCAAACAGAAGGCCCATTTTCCACCTTAGTAAAAGGCACCAATCCAAATCTGAGTATAACATTTACATAACTTTTTTGTATTGCAAAATAAGTTGCCTTTTAATTTTGTCGTAAGATTTTAATCATAAGCTATGAGCATACACGTTTCACAGGGCCATCAGTAGCTAAAAGCAAACAAATGCTGATTTCACTTTATTTTATGGTATTTCTCAAAGTCAGAAAGCGTCTAACTTTAGTGCTCAGCAATAAAACAAAAGTCACCTGTGTTTTGGAGCTGTGATGTTATTTGTGTCACTAGCGCAAGTGCATGACACCAATTCACGAGTATCACCTATTGTCTTATGACAAAGCGCTTTGGTTCCTGGTTTACAAGATTAAAGTAACAGTCTTAACAGAAGCACAGATGCCCCATACTTTTCTCACATCAGTGCAATCAACACACACTCCTGAGCACAAACACATGCACATACCCAGGCACACAAATGAGTGTCCGGTTTCGACCTGTCAGTCACCCATGCCTCTCACAGCCGAGGTCTAGTGACAACTGTTAAATCAGAGCATGCTTTCATCCCTGCCGAGGCTAATGCTGTTAACTGAGGAGCAGCATCTTGGCTAACACATCCTGGGTAACTCTAATTACCCCCGAATGAGTCCCGCTCATCCTCCTGCCCACATGGTGCCCAACTGTACATCAAAATGGGAGAATAGGCTATAGGAGGGAGTACAGGACCACACAACATCACAACAGTTTCTACTTATTGCCAAATTCAACCCATGAGCTCTAGTCAATGTCTCTAAACTCCGTTTCTGTAACGGGGATGGAGTGCATTAAAGATGTGA
>NC_045750.1:13188159-13189500 GCF_008692095.1 Etheostoma spectabile
AGATCCCACCTATAGTTACCCCTTGCAACACTGTCCACCCGGCTCTTAGCCGTGGTAAATTGGGTTAACGCTCACTAAGTGTCCCATCGTTAGCGTTGTTAATTGACTACTGCGTGTGATAATTAACAGGGAGCGAACAGCCTACCTCGCTAATCTTATTTAGGTCATTTGCATTTAAAATGGTTTTGCTCTCTCTGGCAAGAAAAAAAAAAAACTCTTGGAAATCATGTTTGATGGGCGAGTTGGACTGAACAGCCACTTAACATAAAAGCCTGTGAAATTGGGGATGATACATTTTGTGTGAAACGTACTACTACTTTCTACACAGAAAAGATACTTGTAGTTTTGTATAGTATAAAAGAAAGGCAATAAACTAGAACTGTGTTTACCAAAAGGTATGCTGTCCCATAAAAGTACATCCCATCCTATTTCTCTTACTAACTAGTGTTGTGAACTCTTAATGTATGAAGGTTGATTTTGTCGTCGGGCTGTGGTACCTCCAGATGAATGTTTTCTTTGTTGAAGCACCTTCTGTCCTATTTTGGCAATGACACGAGCGCTCGGTAGCTACAGGGGAGACACACGACTGAGCACTCCTCCTGATTCACAGAAGCATTAACACAGCACATTAGCTCCATGGAGTAGTGGGAATGAAAGATGGGCTAACACCGCTGCCCCAGGCAAAGTGAAGACATACACTAAAGCCAGCTGCCATCTATTATGGATAGCCAGCGCCGACCCCCACTGTTGGTGTTACAGGGGTGACTGTGCTGTCCTTGCCTAGGCGTTGACCTTCCTTGACGGGGAGAGGGCGCTGGGCAGATTAAAAGTGGACTGGCTCACCGTGCAGTCCAGGCGTGCCCCTGATGTTCTGCCCAGATGGTAACCACACTCAAGTAAATACACATGCGCACACACACAAACACACACATTCTGCTGCATCCTGGGATAGCAGATGTGGGTTACGAACACAGCCGCTCCTCGGGACGCTCAGCCTTCAGAGTCTATACACTCTACGTCTACAGTTAGTTTCCACCCACCAACACACTCACAGAGCAATACGTGCGCGCGCACGCTCACACTCACACACACACACACACATAGTCTTCAGAGGTCTAACCAACCCTCACCTCCTGCACCCTCCTTCTGAGTGTTTCTCCATCACTTAATTCTGGCTGTATGTATGTGAATTATCCATCACTCACTCAATCAGTCCATTGAATTTCATTTAGTGTGGTGTTACACAGGGCATGTGATTGATTCACTGGTACCTTTTCACTGAAGCTTGAATGACACACACACACACACACACACACACACACACACACACACACACACACA
>NC_045750.1:13189516-13191124 GCF_008692095.1 Etheostoma spectabile
ACACACACACACACACACACACACACACACACACACACACACACACACACAGAGCTTGCTTATACGCTGCTGCACTGGGTCTCCATTGCCAGGGGGGAGAGTTGGGTGCCCATGCTGCCAAAGAAGACCCCTTTGAGATTTAGTCAAGGTCACCATGTCCAGCTGGCTGTGCCAACATCTGTTCAGAACGGCCTCAAGACTGGCAGGAGAGGGGCCGGTCTACGCTGCTTGACCTTGGACCACTGGCCACATTTGGACAAATAACTGTTGCAGTGCACTGCAGTTAATGCTTTCTGACATTGTATAAAGTCCGTACATGGCAAACTAGTTTCCTTTAAAAAATACATTAAATATATTTATTATTAATATTGACTGTAATCAAAGCCTAAGTTTGCTGATTTGGAACGACTTGAGTTGGTTAAATCAACAATAGCTCCGTTCATAGTAGTGCATAGTAAATAAATATATAAATAAATAAATCAACCAGGCTGTTATAACTTGAGTACTCTATATAATTTTATGTGAGTACCTGAATGTTGAAATGACTGAAAAAGCCCATCCCTTCTTGTAATGTTAACGGTTATAAATTAGCCTAAAGCTCAATGCTTACCTGTTCAGGAGGAAATTAGCCAACTCGGCATACTTTTGGGCTCTAAACTGTCCCCATCTTTTAAATGCATCTCCAATATTTACCCGTGTTTTACGATGTCGTTGGTCATGCAACTGTTTAGAAAGATGCCTGTTTTTTTTTAGGTTGCGTAGAATTAATCTATGTTAGTTAATCCAGCTGCTTTTACCATGGCTGCAGCACGTTGTTTTTGCGTGTTTGCGTTTCATGTCTGGCAACCCAGTGGCCGGTACTATGACACAAGATTTGGTGTTAACGAGGTAACTTCAGGTTCAACCCAGTTTTATGTATCACGATGGTGGATCACTTGTTACCGGGTTCAATCACCGTGGTAACTTATGCTAAACACCTAACCTGGTCAGGAGCAGGTTATGTTGAAGATCAGCCCGTGTAAAAGCACCGCCTCTTGACCAATCACATACTCAATTTGTAGTGACGTCACTGTTCTTAGAAGATCAACTGGACCTCGGTGTGCAGAGAGAGAGAGAGAGAGAGAGAGAGAGAGAGAGAGAGAGAGAGAGAGAGGTGTGCGCTAGTAAAAATTAAAACATTTAGAGACCAACCCCGTTAACATTCGCCAATGGGTACCTTAATGAAAGATATGGATTTTAAGCGGAGGGAATTATAGGCTATTTGTGTTTTAGTATGATAAAAGTTCTGATTATTTAAATGGAGTCTGGTGGGTTTGGTGATAGTGATTTTGCCCTAAAAGTAAGAACTATAAACATATTCAAATGATGGCTCAGTGAGTTTAGCCTACGGGATTTCTTATAGGTCGGCTTCTTGAGCCATGTGTTGCCAATGCGCCCATTTGAATTATATTTTTATATTTTTTATTTGCTCTTAGATTACTTACCACTGCCAATGTAAATAATAGGCTAAAGCAAGACAGTTTATGGAAAGCTAAAGAGTAATTCTGGTCAGATCTTGTGCCTGACTGATGGGGAAGTGACATTGATAAGCGCTGTGATTTACACATT
>NC_045750.1:13191134-13192590 GCF_008692095.1 Etheostoma spectabile
GACTTTTCTTCCTGTTTTAGGAAGCAGAAACTGTATTGCATATTGCCTGTAAAACCGTGTCTTTGTTCTTCATATTTATGTAGAATTATAGTTTGGTCTTCTGATGTAAAATATGCAGCTCTGGTAAATGTTTGTGATTGGTCATGATGTGCAAAAAACGCCTCTTTTCTGTGAACGGGCCCTTCTCTGGATTGGGAAAGCCTGGGTTGATTGAACTAGTTGTTAACCACCCTCGTGGCACAGGTTATGCAGGACCGCGCTTAGCGAAGCCGGGTAAGTGAAAGAAATCCTGGGCATGTTGATCTTGATTTGTAGTACAGGCCTCTGGTGTCAAAATGGGCAGCTGACAACAACACACAGGCCAAAACAAAAACAGACCTTCTGTCCCGGAAAGGAAATAGAAAAAATTGAATTTTTACACAGAAGTGTAAAGTGTATCAGCTAATATTCAATAATTGGGAATTTATAGCATCTGTTGGGCTATAATTCATGGAGCACATTTTTAAAACATGTTACAAATGTAATCTAGATTGAACTCTACAAAACAAAATAAGTAGGGCTGGATATCGGTTAAAATATTACGATACCAGTACCAATACTTTACCCTTAGAGTAATACCGTTGCCAGTAAAATACTATTTTTTATCCTTTTTTTCTACTTTTTTTTAATACCAATCATGTGAAAGGAAGCATCTCAGCAAGCTGAACTGTCAATGCATTTCTAAAAGGCAAACGGCATGTATCCATTCCTGCATCAGTAAGTGTAGTGTTAGTAGACAGAAAAATGATTGACCGCTATCAACACTTTCCTTGTTTTAATTCTTCATGGAGGTTGTTGTGTGCCAGCACGGCTATCGATTTTTCTATCAAATACGAAGACGTGCATTGTGGAGAGGCCGCAGAGGTCAGTGTGAATTAGAGCAGAGGTGTGTGTGTGTGTGTGTGTGTGTGTGTGCGTGTGTGTGAGGGCGTCCCCTCCTCCTCCCCTACATCCTCATTGTCACTCCCCAAAGGCCTCTCTGTTAAATTGGCTGACAGATAATAAGATCATACAGGAGAGTACAGACACAGAGACCTTTGTTCCACAATCCAACAGTCTTACTTCTGGTAAAGCTGCTTCATACTCGTCCCTGAGATGAATTGTTTTCCTTTTCAGTTAGCAATAGAACTACTCTGATAAAATCTACTGTATCGTGACATGTACAATATATTTCACAATTTTTTAAAAAAGAAATAGCAATTATCTCTTTATTTTAATATGACCTTTTAAAATCAATTCATGGGATCAAAACTTTGATTTTATAAAACATTTCCAAAGCAACTGATTGAAGTAAATATGGCTAACACACACAGATAGAATTTTAGTGCAGACAAATCTAAACTTTTTCAGATATTTTGACTTTCCACGACCTATAATGCTCTGTCATAGGAAGGGTTGCCATTTGTATATATACATA
>NC_045750.1:13192600-13217420 GCF_008692095.1 Etheostoma spectabile
ATATATATGTATGTGTTGCAAAATGCTCACCACATGGCAATTATGACACCTACCAAAAATGAAATGTGTCTATTCAAATCTACTCATTTCCAAATAATGGTGTTGGTGGTAGGTTTGCCATTTTTCTTTGACCATTTTTTATTGTTTCGCTCGTGTTTTCAGTGTAGAGAGCAAGTGGTGCAAAAAAAAAGCCATTGACATGTAAACAGCATTTTCAAATTTGTCTGCATTAGTCAGACTCTTACAGTAGCTCGTCCAGTATTTATACTAGGTGCATTTTCTCATTATCTCTAAATCTTTTGCTAAAATCCCAAATGGACCAATTCTATTCAACTGCTATCTGCTTTACATGTTGCTATAGTATTCGTATTGAGATGTGCAGCTCTCGTCTCCCCCACAACATCCCTCAATACATCCCCATGGCGTGTCCTCGGGCCTTCTGCCCCAAGGGCTCATGGGATACGAATACTCCCTGGGGCTGCTGTTTTCACAGCCTGTGAGAGAAGCACTCGAGAGAAAAGGAGAGAGAACAGGAGAGAGGCAGCAGCAGCATTCCTCTGTTTGCTTGATGTCACTATAATGGAAATATGCATAAGTGAGAAAAGGCATAGTGGGCCTTTGGGGCCCAAGAAGTACAAATATTTTAATAACAAACACTTTCAGTGTTTGCCTCCTGTAACGACACCTGGGTATTATTTCACATTGAATGCAGTCAGTCTGTGCCAAATTCTGTATGCATAAAGATATAGATGTTTTCTACTTTTACTGGAAGTGATTTTCATGCTGTGGAAAGTTTTCCTGGTGATATGTCCTTTGGAGAACTGTCATTAATCAAAAGTCAAAGTCACCTCAGATCTCACATTAGAATAGACCAGTTTAGCTACAGCTGAAATTGCAGCTGACCCCTCATGCCCTGAGCACTTATTCAAAATCAGCAACACGGCCATAGGGGGCTAAAACAACTAAATTGAGTGAGGTTGCAAGAAGCTAGTACGACTACGGAGGGAAAATACCCAATAAAGCAATGCCAAGTGGCAATCTCAAGGGTTTGCTTGAGCTTTCTAATGTCCTGATGGGTGACTTACAGCTTTGTGTATGCAATAAATGTAAATGACAAAGGTTATACTGTAGAGAATAACAAAAATTGAACAAAAATGATGGTGTTCATGCCAAAATAGTAACATATGTCTAGTGCCTCTGATCCAAACTAGAACTTAAAAAAGCATCTGACAAAGGTGGCAACGTCCAGCTTCACAAGGTGAAGTTGCTCTTGGCACTTAAACAAACCCAAAAGCAAAGTACATCTATTACAGATGGTATTACAAAACTGTGCCACGTTCAATCTACTCTTCTACAGCTTAAAAAAGGAGTAAAATATGGGAGCTGTTAGATATCCATCAACACATTTTAATTACCTAAATATATATATTAGATAAACTTTTTCCAACAGGTACAGTGTCTCCATCATGGAACAAATGTGCTGTTGCTTTTATAAATAGCAGATAAACCCAGACACATACTGTACATAAATGGGGCAAAGCGTCAACAGACCCATTGAATCCAGTATCAGTGAATATATGCAGTCTGTTTAAAATGATTTGCATTTCATTTTTTTGTGTTATTATTGTCTTGAATCTACTTACAGTATATGTGTAAATCATTGCATTAGAAATGATCTCACTCTCAACACAGTCACAGTCAATTACAATCCTCAATATTAGTGGAGATCTGTGTCTAATGAGTGTATTTGAGATTGGCAAAAAGGAAAATACAGAAAACGGTTTAGCTGAGCAAGTTAGACTCCCTTCTCGGATTTTTCATAATGAGCTGTCAGTCATATCTCAGTGCCACACAACTTTCATCTGCCCTGATTCCTCCCATCCTCCCCCATTTATCACTCCTTTCTCTCTTTTGCGATGCACTCCTTCGACGCCCCGTGTCGTTTATCATGTCCGGTGGAATAGAGTTTCTCCAGCTGTCAATTTAGGAAATGGAGTGACGAGCAAGACCCCTGGGACCCTGCACTAATCTTAGACTGCAATGTTACGGAAAATGATGTACATCTCCAGTAGCCAGTCACACTCGCATCTGCGGGAGCAGCACACGTGCACATCAATTACCCGTCCTCGCCCAAAATTCCTCCTGTCAGTAAACAAACATCAAATGCTGCAGCCTGGCAAAATTAAACTCAACTTATTCATCTCCTTTACTGTTGTGGCAATGAGGTCATGCATATAGCTCTTACATTTATCCTAAAATTATAACTCAAAGGCTGGAAAAATCTACTCAACCCTGCACCACTTTACTCAGCTGCTCTTTCACCTCAGTGGTGTTCGATAAACCACTACCTGCCCTGGGGTTTTGACGGTCAGGGCTGCTGTTGCTGTCAGAGCCTACGCCGAAAAACGCCAGTGTCACACAGTTGTGCGTCCCATTGGGAACAGATATCATAGTCGGTTACATGACAGGTGTGGCAGATGAGCAGTGGGTGAGACCTCTGCTCAGCACTCTGCTGACCGCTTAGGACAGCAGCAGACAGGACGCGATGTATGTTACTCTACTGCTGAATGCATTAACACCTCAGACCCACTGATGTTAAAAATCAGGTCCGGTTATGTTGAAACATTTGCAGAGTAGTTCTGCAGATAATGACCAAGTTGTCTTTTTATTCTCTGCAAATTGTTCATGTATGTCATGGATTATTTTATGCATTTCAATATGATGCACTAGTTTGTCTTGTGCTATTTTTACTTTCCTTTCAGGTCAATGGACCTATGAAACAAATGCTATAATTCTCTGTGAATGAAACAGAACTGTCTCCACCACAGTGAGAGGTTGTGTGAAACAGTAGCATAGCAGTTATTCCATTGGCCGGCTACTTGTAATCACCCTTGTGGTTTAAAAAGGTCGAGGGGTCAGGGGTTATGGGAGACTAGGACCCTAGGGGCCGTCATAAAACACTTCAGCCCTCGTTTGTCATGCCACAGCTCGATATCACTCATTCATCTTGGTTAGGAAAGTATTTTCCTTTAATAAACATCTTACGTCATAATCCTGCATTGTGACCACAGTCTACGCCCTCTTAGACCAGTTATTTTTACAGTTATGTTTACAACATGATGGCGCATTCATGAAGAAGAATCCGTGACTTGCCATAGTTTCAGATGAAGGTGTTTGTTTATATGTCTGTGTGTCAAGAAAGATTCCTGTATAAATTTACAGAAGCTTTATTTAAAATCTTTTTTCAGCCGGCGTGTCTGACAGCAACATAAGTTTGAGGTTTTCAAAGTTAAAACACTCTTCCCCAGATTGGGTGGTAACAGCGACTGCTCACCCTCATCCACATGTGCATCGTATTTTCCTGAATTTGCCAGCGCAGAAAGGAACAATCAAACGGCCGCCAAAACAAATGAGATTCCCTTACATTAGGCAACCGTGTAATCACATTTCCCATGTTGTCTCTTTCCCTATATGCTACGCCCTGTCGAAATTGGAGCCAGAAAGTAGGAGCTGCATCAGTCGGGTCACAGTGCAGCCTGCTGAAGGCCTCCCTCCGTTAGCTCTGCATACAGAAACGTTTGCTCCCGCTGAGACATCTCATTCAGTGCATCTGCAAACAACATTACAGGTGGAAACGCTTTAGGAGATGTCTTGCAAGCATTAATCCCATTTGTGTCCTAACCCATTTCAAATGTGCATGCCGCTGCACTCATGAAATGAGAAAGATGCTGTGGCGATCAAATGGATGCAACACAAACATTTCCAAGGACTTCAGTGGACACACAAAGGAAATGTCATCACTAAGAGGATCTGCATTCAACGATAGAAAACAAAACTGGTGCCTGTAAATGTTGAGCAATGAGCGGTCGATTTAACGAAGCACTTATGTGGAAATTAAATGTTGAATAAAATTATAAAAGGCTCTTTTGTAATTAAGGTGTAAGAAGACAGAAATAAAGTCTATCAATGCGTTTACTATTTCGTACAAAATACTAATCTAAAAAAACAGCGAACATAATGGTATTTCACCTTTTCAAAAAAAGGTAACCACAGCACCATGTCCAAAAAACAGCAGCAGGTGGTGACACAAATTGTTGTATCATGGTTCTTAAAATATTGAAATAAATTGCTCTTCCTAATGAAATAAATCTTTCCAAAACAATGCAGTTAATTTGAAATGGCAGCAGAAATTCAGTACCACATTTTCAATTTGGCAAGTTTTAGTAGGAGTGTAAAGAAAAACGTGAGTTTATGTTATGTAACGTATTAAAATGATTAAAAGAAAAACAAGAATCCAAAAATTATGACAAGAAAATATCCATATTCTTCAGCAGATGGTGGTTTGAGGAATAAAATAACTACTTTCCTTGTGTGTTGGACATCATTTCTGCACTAAGATCAAAACACTAGCGATGAGTAAAAAAAAAAAAAAAAAAGTTGAGGTTCTTCGGTTTATCAAATCATTTAGACTCAACAAATCACGTGTTTTAAATCCAGGTGGAAATGCTATAAGTGACTTGTGAAGACAAAAAATAAAACAAACAAAATCAGAACGTTAGACATTCAAGCAATTAATACAGCATGCATAGGAGTCAGAAAGTATGAATTAATATTAAATGCTGCCTGTAGTTAAATACTACCCTCTAGTGGGTGTTACAACATTGCTGGATGTCTACCTTGTACAGTCTATGATGTCAACTCAGGCCCCAACAGAGGAATCAGAGGCATTTAATTACTTAAAAGAGAGAAGATTTCTTTACAGATTTGCTTGTCTTCCATTTTATAATCCCAGATAAAATAATTCAGAACAATCCAAAATCCTAAATATGATTATTGGTAAGGTTTCAGTCTCTAAACTGAATATCCAAATGCACTCAATTCTCCGGGAGAGCAAACAATCAATTCATGCTCATCAGCTGTTTATTTAATAATTCACACAACATACACCGTACAAAGAACATTGTGCAGGAGGGGTAAACATGGCGCCATGTCTAACCTGCTCAAACGGGGGTTGTCTGGAAATTGTGTCAACACACCTATCAGTAGGCAACATTCCAAGGTTCCAGAAGATGTGATGATTTCTTTTTCTTTGTAATATATAACAGTTATTTAATCATCTTCAAGTTAATCAGACAAATCAGGCGAATTAAAGACATTACTGTGGCCTCTGGTCATTATTTCAACGATTTAATATTTCAAACACTGAATTCATTGAATAATTGAAAAAGAAATCCATAGGTGCCTAACACCTGCACTCTTCTCTCCCACTGTTCACTTTGCTGCTTCACTTCCACACTCTCAGTTAAACTACTGTCAGCTGAATGACATACGCCACCCAATCCCCATGGCCTGCTCTTAGCATTCTTCTCCTTGGTCACGTCCAATTAGCTATCCCCTAAACACTCTTTCTCATTAGGCTAGCCATAATCCACTCATCGTGCCTTGATTTGGCAAATAAATCACACTGAGTTTTTTCAGACTATTTTCCCTGCCGTGCTCCACCACTGCTGCTGTCTTTTTAAGCTCGGTCTCTCCCTCAGCCTCGTTAAGCCTGTCCAGAGTTTCTACGGTGACAATCTCTGCCAGGCCTCCTCATTGGACATGGCAGCCGGCAATTTGCATGCCAGACTATTTCTCTTCATCATTGGGCCTCTTTCTCTCTCACTCTCTATGCTAGAAGAATAGAGAATAACTCAGCAACTGACGGCAGACGGCATGCACGTCCTTGTCCTACAAGGTTACGAATCCATTTCATCTGTGCAAGAGGGGAGTGAATTAAAATAAATGATAGCTGGACATTTATTGCATTCTGGGGGTGAAGGAGGGACAGGGGAGGAGAGGAACAAGTTGCGCAGTGAGACTTGTGTCTCATACAGAGCCAGACTGGCAGACAGTTTGATATTGACTGGCATACAGCGTTGGCACAAAGAATGAAGACAATACGAAGACAATAGAATTATCCACCACAGAGCTGAGTTTGAATCTGTTTCTGAGCTCATACGTGCTTCAGTCTAGCTGTTGCTCCGGGTTCATACAACTCTTCACATGTCAATGTAACCAGCGTTGCATATCATGTGTCACCAGTCAGTCACAAGTCCAAGTTGACCTGTGTCATCAAATCTGAAGGAGCTAAATATTTTATATATATATATATATATATATATATATATATATATATATATATATATATTTTATTATTACATTTATTCCTATGTTGATATTTTCACCATAAATGTTTCTATTCATATATCAACTTTAAAACAGGTTAATTCTAAAGAAAGTACAATTATGTTTTAATTGTGTCTTTTACTGTTAATAAAACACATGCATGCCCCTTTGAGGCAAGTTTAAAACATTATAGAGTGGCCGGCATAGTTTAATGACCCTGATTTATGGAATGTATAGTAAAAAGGCTGCATTTGCTATTGGAATCTTTTTTTTTTTTTTTATCAAGTTTACTTTTGCGAAGAGGACATTGGATTGCTTTCTCTACAAGAGGAGTTGATGACAGCTGAAACCAATGTCAACTTAAAGCTTTACTATTTGGTATTAATGAATGTCCGTTACAATCAAACAATCAACTGCCCACTGCCCAAATAAGTTGCATCAAAGCTAATTAAGACTATCAGCTCCAGTCCATCATGTCTTTTTTAATCCTCCGTGTCCTCCTTTGCTTCTAGCAACTTCGGGGGGTGGGGGGGGGTCCTCGGTCATTTGTAGGCTTGTAGCAGGTGGGGGGGCCAACAGTTTTGTTGTCATTACTTAGAATTCCTCATGATGGCAGCAGAAACTACGCACTATAGCTTTAAGGTTTACACTTGCTACTAAGTTAAAAAACAAACAAAAAAAATATTTTTTAAGCCACTAGTGTTGAACTGCCAGTATTATTAACATGAGGATGTCTTGAGTCTATTTTTTCCACATTTGGACTGGTACACGGCTTATAATATGGCTTATAATATTTTTAAACTTGCAATCACTGCTGTCATTTAAATTGCAGCACTGTGATGTTGTAAAAGTACGGGGTTAGTGTTTACAGATGTCACTGGAGAGCCACTATGCATCACTCCAAAATGCTCCTTGTTTCCGTCTGCATGTTCCAAAAATACATCCTTGGACCCAAAGGATCCCTCGCTAAGTGACTTTTTTTCCTGTTGACCACAAAGCTATCAATATGTCTGCCTCTTGACACTGCCCTATCTCTCTCTGGACAAGGAGGCCGGACTCTGAATGCTGACTAGTGCTCGCTGCACAGCTCTCCTGGACCTCTTCCAGGACACTCTATTGTAATACAGTTATTTTTAGACAAGCTGACGCAAATAAATATTTATAGTTGTTTGCAGGTCAGGGGTCTCAATGAACTGCATGGTGGATGGCAGTGAATAAACTACAATATGTAACTATGTAAGCAGGAATAAGGGTTCAATACAGCAGGGCAGGAATAAACTGATGGGGAGATATTTAAGGCTTGGCACTTTCTCATACTTAAAAATCAGAAAGAAATACATTATAATTATAATCTATGGAGGAAAATGAAGACTGAGACCATATCTATCAATACTAATAATGGTTAAGACTCAAAATAACTTAAGTGGAGAGCTTCCTGGTGCGTTATGAGGTTATTCATTGCAATGCGGTGTTAGATTTTTACTCACACTTTCCCTGAATGCAGCTTTCTCATTTTCCCTGACATCTGGATGCCTGTGATAATAGCCCTGGCGCTGATCACTTTTACATTAAACTTGGGTCTGAATGGAGATGTGTGTCACTGGAAATTATTACACTTGTCACTTCACTCCACTTCCTATCAAATTTATACTTTAGCAGAGGATATTTCTATGCAAAGAGACTGAAATGACCTAGATAAAGCCTTGGCCTGGGTGATGAAGGAGTAGCACAAGGATGGGAAATTTAAGGTTCAAGGAAATGCTGAAGAAGCCAAAATGTTGATTGAATGGTAACATTTTCCTGTGGTCTCCCCCAAACCAAAATTTGGAAAGAATATGGAGGGAATATTGTGTTTCTGTCATTGTTCATCTAGCATAACTTTGAGTCTAAATATAGGTCATGCAAGAAAGGTTTGGGCCACACATGCAAGCATGCACACACCAATATACACACAAAACAGTGAGTGAGTCACTGTGTACTTTTACTCCGTAACGCTGTTTCTATGTCTAATTCTTCTACCTTTCAAAATAATTCAGATATTTCAGATAAATTAACTTCAAATGCTCTTAAAATGGAATCTGTGCAGTGACATACCGTAACTACTGTAATAGTATTCAGCTGTAATTTGATGTGTACACTGACTGAAAAATTATATCAGAAATACCAATTTAGAAGTACACTGCATTACTTTTGTATTAACCTTCACTTTAATAATGTTGAAGAGTTCAGTGTCTGTATAAAAGCTGAATATAAAGTACAGATGAATCTATTGACACAAATCAATCTTTTTGCACAAATGTCCAAAAGTCGAGTCGTTCCGTTTCTTTCTCAGTTATTCATCATATGAGAGACTGTTGTCAGAGTGCAGGCGGTCAGACAATACAGAGAATACAAAGAAGTCGATTTTAATTTCTGAAAGTGATGGTATACACCTCCGTCTCTGGAACCACATGTCCCCATAATGGATCAGATTCCACCAGAACATTTTGTCCTGTGCCTTTCTCAATTTTCTGACTGTCTCAAAGAAAATATAACTACACAATGATACGGTGGACTGCACAATCTGCTTTTCAAAATCACATCAACATTTGCCATGACTCACAACAATTAGCATTCTCTAATTTAAACAGCCCAAACAGAGGCACATTTTGACCTTCGTACCAACCAGCCGTCTATCCGTCAAGGCCACACAAACAACCCAGCCACTCAAACACTTGTCATCATCCCTCATCAGCATCTTGATTGTTGAGGAGGACAGATTAGAGGGAATGTCCACATACATCCAGCGGCCTCTGATGTGACAGCAAGGGTTTATGGGATAGAAAACCAAGAGCCCCACCTCGCATCACCTTGACCCCGCCGCCTCGCTTCCGCCACTACCACTCCTCTCGTCCCAGGCTCTCCGGTCTGACCTCGTCATCCCGGGGCCTCTGGCCTCGCCTCTGACGGCTGAGTTATTACCATTATTACCCAGGAGGCATTGCAGGGAGCGGCCACATGGCAGAGGCCGCCCATGTTTAACAGAATATTTGGGTGTTTTATCGACTTTAACTCGGCCCTTGGGGCAGGCGAGAGGGGGCCTGAATGATAAGAAAACCACTCATGTGGGAAATGAAGAGGACCATTTCACAGACAGAACCAAGAAGGGGATGAAATATACTGTTAATGCAGCAGTGGCCAGTGCACATATGTCATATATTCTCTAAGACAAGGTGTAAATATGCTCATATATTCAGGTGTCGTATTGAAGGACTTGGTTGGAGATGACTACCTTCTAAAAATAATAATGGAAAAAAAATGTATTTGGATTGCTTTGTGTCAACATCAAATATTTCAAGTCCTGAGGTGGAATGAAGGTGGACTTGAAAAAATATATCACTAATTTTTTGCAGCAGGGATCTTCCGAACTGACAGACTGAAGGACTTTAGGGAAATTTACAGTTTTTGTTTGTTAGCGTGGCCGTTTGTTTCTTACTTATTCGGTGTTGGACCAATTTTCATAGACTTTTTCCATGTTTGTATATATTTGCTCATTTGAATTAATAGAGGTCGGTGGGATCAAACAGCAACTTCTCTTAAAACAGTAGTTAAACATACATTCAAACCATGCAGCAAGGTCATAAAAAAGGTATCGCGGAAGAACAGTCAAATTCACCCCAAACTGAACTATTACTTAAAGAACAATGATTGTTTTCATGCTGTGACAATGGCAAATTAAACACATTTTGAAAGCAAGGTGGATTTTTGTCAAAACAACAGTTTGAGCTATGTTACATTTTTAAGAAATCTCTTTATAATCCATGCCTATACTGCAATGTGTAACAAGCCAGGAGGCCATGCATATTCATACAGTTACAGAGTGAGAAGTACAGCCCAGCCTGCCATACACGGGGCACAGGGGCCATTGGCCTTAGGCCAACAACGCACAGAGAGACAAAGATTGTGTATAGTAAGCACACACTTTTATTAGTATCTGTATTTATTTACACTTACAGGCTCGGTCAAATCCACACAGAGAAATATACAAACACACACACGTTCACACAAGCACTCACCTGCTCATAAAAGGTCAAAATATTAGCATTTCAATACATACTGTATTCAGAATTTCCTGGTCCTATACAGCTACCCATCAAACATGTCCAAGATGGCACTTAGCCGTGTGTGCCCGTGTCTTATTATGCAGACCCATCTGTGTGGGTTCAAAGGTCATGGCCGGGCCTGGCAGGGGCTACAGGTGAGCAGATGAGAACAGTAGGGGCTCGGTTTAATTTAGCTAAGCACTACAGGATGCAGTGCGTCCCTGTACCTGGGAAGGACAAGTTGAACTTTTCACACTGCGCCTCAGACTCATTTCAATGGGTGGAAAGTCGAGGAAAAATGAGTAATAGAGTCACAAAAAAAGCTTTTGACAAGGAATCTGTTTCTTTGTGGCTGTGTTGTTTTTATTTTATTTTGTGAAACTTGTTCAACAAAGACAGTCAAGCACATAAACGCACAAATCTACGTACACACAGGACTCTGTCACCAAGTCTCTCTTTTTTTTTACCTCTCTTTCTTTCTCTTTTTCCCTCTGACACACATCCAAGCACACAATACACAGACATATTGAAAGAAGATGACTGTCAGCAGTGTAACCGTGTGTGGGTGTGTGTGAGGGGAGAAAATCCCTAATCTGGCATGGGCCAGCTTCCTGTCTAGACTCTGCATGAGGAGGCCAGTGCTAACCTGGCCAGTGCTGTGAGTGTGTATATCTGTGAGTGCATACATGCACATTACACAATGTGTTTGTGTGCATGCTACTAATGTATGTGTGAGCACAAACCTGCATTATGTATGTATCTTATAGAGAGAGAGTAGGTGGCTGCTATCATTGTACTCGTATAAACCAAAAAGCAGACATTAACCACTGGCCTTTTATTTCTACTGTCCAATGCTTATTTTTTTATTGGACAGTTTCCAGTAAAGCTCCTTTTTGTTTTCTGTTATTTTGACACTTTCTTTGCCACACGTGCCAATGCTGCCACAATTCCAAAAGCCAATTTCCTCATTATCCAACTTGCAGCACTTACGGGAATAGAGAGTTGGGGGTGTGGAGGGTTAAAGTTGGAGGGAAATGGAAAAAGGCCTGTTGTGGTTTTCTCTAAAATTCCATACAAAGAATGAGGATGAGCTAGAGAAGGACTGAAAGGCTTTTGTTTTCCTTCCTTATTCTCTTCCTAAATACAGTTGATCAGCCTAACAACAGTAAATGCGGTACTGGAAGCTGTATACTTTTGCCCAACACAATAAAAACACAACTGAAAATGAAAGAAGTCACTGAAAAAGAATGCCTCACGGTTTGGAACCATGTTTAAACTGAGTTGAATCATAACTGGAATCGCTGACAGCCTCTTGCCATCAATCATTTGCACAAACCCTGCTATTAGTAATCACAACAAATACTACTGAGCACAGCAACTTTCTGCCGTCTTACTCACACTGAGAGCTAATCAAAAAAATGCTAAGTGTGTTTAGCTTTAGCTTTTGGCAGTATTTGTCTGGAGTGTGAATCAACATCATGAGCGTCGCCATTTCATATTCATGCAGAGGCCCAATGACATCTTGTCCTTTGCCTTCCAAAAGGCCTTTACTCAGCAGATCACCACCCCTGTAGAACCAGATGTAAAGTGAACAGTCTTCACCTCTGTGACATCAGCCCATCACAATATGCCATCTTATGGGAGCAAGCCATCACAGAAGCTTGCCAAAGACCAGGGCTACAACTATGGCAGCCAAAAAGCCAATTTTCTTTAGGTGGAAAAGAAACTAAATGTAAATATTTGGGTGAAAAGTATTTTTTCAGCACTTCTTGAAAACCCCATCAATCCATTTTTTAAACATGGAATTATAATAAATAATGAATTTGAAGGTGTTATAAAAATTATGTTGTAGCTCTACAGCATTTTTAGCTTATTTTAGATCATTTACGTTTTATAGATAACACATTTACTGTATAATGCTTGACTTCTTTCTCCCTGTTTTCGGCAAACAACCTCTAAATAAAGCAACATCAAACAGCAGACAGACTGCATCTAGCATCTAGGTGGTGAAGAAAGTCAAAAAACTAGCATGATACGACCCTAATTCTTACCATAGGAGAAGGTGCAAACCAAAATGAGAAGTGAATTAAGTGAATATTGGACTTTCATTCTTGAGGAAGCCAGAAACACAACTCCAATGGGATGTCGATGTCCTGCCATGTCTCCTGCAAGCGAGACCTTGTTTGCCAACACGTTAGCCATGTCAGGGATGTGCCTGACATTTTGACAGTCTTCTGTCCCCTTGTTGCCAAAAAACTAATTTTAAATTGAATTTTCAAAAATGGTAATGTATGTAATCTAAAAGCAATTACATTACTTTACATTCTTTAGCTAGATGCTTTTGTCAATAGTGATATATAGTAAGTACATTAAACCTCCACAGTAACAAAAGCTAGAGTTGGTAATTTCTAAGTGTAGTCTGAAAAGGTTGGTTTCCATCATACAGCAAAAGATGGGCAGTAATGCTATTCAGACGTCAAAGGGAGTTCAGAAAATCAGAAGAGTCTTGCCGCAAAAAAGACCCCAAGTAGTGTATGAAGAACCAGGTCTTGGTCAGCAAACACCAGTCGTTGCCTGAAACACAACCTGAACACACCTATGAGTAGACCAATGTTAAAAACATTCCCCACTGCCTCAAACTTAACCACAACTAAGGGATAAGCCTTAGACTCAGGTAACTGTCATGTAATCAATTTTAGCATTATACTCATGAAAGACTAGAACTGGAAGACTGCAACAAGATAAAGACATAAACCTCAGACACGACAACAACAGAGTGTCAGACAAGCTTTTGCTGACTCCACGTGATCTCACCTTAAGTCATCGTCTAGCCGGCGTATTATTCCTTTCCTATGTACATGTATTAAGAAAGCCGATGACTAACACAGATGGTGGACGAATCAAATGAGTCATTTCAATTGTATGGCCATGACATATACACATCATTGTCTCCGCTGGTGTGGGTTTAGGGGTCTCCTGTTGGCATTCCTATCCAACTGACTCCCCAAGTATGACTCATAGGCTTGCTACCCCCAGACTAAGCAGACTTTAATGTGCTGGCTTGTCAGTGTGCTATAGTAGAGAAATTTGACGGAACGCTGCTTAGTATTTGGGGTTTGTCCGACTCCGTCTAGCCAGTCTTAAGCAGTCTGGCTGTGTGTATGTGGTCAGATGGTGAACTCTGTCTACTCTACAGAATCACGGTAACATCTTTAAAACAAACGATTTGTTTTGCAAACTCAACAGTCGCTCGATCACTGCGCTGCTGGTAGAGGTTACGCACTAAGGTTGGTAATCTGACAAATACAGTCATCAGGAACGTAACATACGTTACAGAAGAAAAGAGGACATATTCCTTTGTACTGCAACCAGCATGTGTTTTTGTTTTCATCGTCCGGTCTGTAGCTGCATTCCTGTCCTGTGTGTTGTGCGAGACGGAGAGATTGCCGGAGAATGACTCACTAAAACCTGACCCAGCAGTGAGGTAATCACTGGAGGACGCTTGGAGTAAAAGTGAAGTTTGATGGTGATGGCTGGGATCATGTCTAGGAATAGTTTGGAATAGTGTGAGTGAGTTTGTGTGTGTGTGTGTGTGTGTGTGTGTGTGTGTGTGTGTGTGTGTGTGTGTGTGTGTGTGGGATGACATAATTTCTGTTCACCAGTCCAGTACATGTGATGGCTTGTGTACGGCCTCCAGATGAAGACCCACAACCCATTACAAAATCTCTCCAGACAAACTTGTTAGGTCAAATGGAAATACTCAACTAAGAAGCGCAGCTGGTAGTTGATTATGTATAATTCTGCCTTTAGTTTTACATTTCTGATAAAACCAGAGAGAAAGAACGACAGAATGAGTGCTGTACAACACTGATGATGAGGATGAAGAATTCAAATATAGATTTTCTAATTCATTTTGCATAAATAATAGTCCAACTAAATGTGACATTTCACAAAAGAATCTCCTTACGCATGAAGCAATGACAAATTTAGTCCACTAACAAAGTAAAATTTTTGGACTCTTGAATGTAGGACACTTTCCTTAAGCATTAAATATACACTCCCTGGTCACTTTATTATTACTGCAACTTACAACCTATATTGCAGTTATTAATAATACCTCTCTGACAGTGTCATTTAAAACTGAACACAAATATCTTTGTAAAGATAGAATTTATGGCTGAGCTGTTGTATTGGGTTGCGACAGGTTTTACAGGTGTATCATATAAAGTGGGTCACTGAGTGTAAATTTTTATTTTAAATAATTCTCTGAAAATGTAAAAAGTGTTGAGTTCTTTGCTCTTGCGTCAATATACAGACACCATATACAGGGTTGCTTGAATGACCACTATATCAAAACTTGACACTTTACCACTCCGGTATCAGGTTTGCTACAAATGCCGCCTTCAGTACACACCACTGCACCCTATATTCATCGGTCAGCTGGCCCTCCCTTCACATTCACTGTAAGATTCACTGGGTTACTTTCATTAACAAGACCCTTCTTGGCCAATCACCTCCTCACTTAGGTCACCTGCTGCAGCCAAAGCCTGTCACATACAACACCCGGTCCTCACTTTATCTTCAATTAAGCATTCCCAAAACCAACTCTTCCTCTGGTCTCGAGTCTTTTCAATCTGCTGCCGCTTGCGACTGGAATGCTCTGCAAAATGTTCTCAAACTTGCTAAACTAATTTCCATTTGATCCTTCAGAACTATCATATCATCCTTGTTCACAGACATATGCAGTTTCTTCTCTACATAGTAATCATTTCCAGTTGAATATTTTAATAGTTTCCTCCTCTCTTACTCACCTATGTACCTGTGCACTCATCTCGTTATAGGCGTTTATTGTTTTGTGTGGTATTTCACGTTATAAATTATTGAATTTCTGGACTATATGTATTTTTAATGTATTTATTATCTAGCCCTCCTGCCCTTTCCCTAAGTGGCTATGCCACTTGTCAGGCCGCCGTTGTAAATAAGAATTTGTTCATAATGACTTGCCTGTAAAAATAAAGGTGAAATAAAATTAAAAAAGACAGCAGACATTGTTTGTTATGCAGCATCACCTGCTGGCTTAATGGAGAACTGCCAACATTACAGTAATTGACAGAAGATGAGACAAATGGCAGCAACACCAATACAGAACACTGGACCTTGTTATTGACATCAGAACCAACAAATGTTCACTTTACAGTGAAATGTAAACTTAAATTTTTTTTAAACTTTTGAAAAGCTTAAATAAGCCCCATTAAGTACATGGTAGATTCACTGAGGTGTGTCTTACAAACTGGGAAATGTACTAGAAGAAGAACAAAGAAACTAAACAAGAGAGTTACACTTTTGTAAGGAAAAAATTATAAAAAAATTGACTGTGTCGTGTCACTTTTCCATGACTTAATCTTTGAGATAAGCTACAACGCAATGCAAAAAAGTGGGCATAGAGAACTGTGGGAAAGTGGCTGACAAATACCAGGCACCAGGGTGCTTGTCTTAAAATAGTTTCACAATGGCTATGAAGACATCCCGTTCCCTGCTCATTCTTGGATCATTCAAAAAGCCCAAATACCCATTTAGGGTTTGGATCTCGAAAACATCACTGAGCCAAAGTTATGAATGAAGACATATCAGCCAGAGTTTGGAGTGACGCTACAGGAAACCATTTCCCAAACCAATTCAGAAAAGCAACACTGTCCCTATGACAAAAGTATTAAAGATATGGAAGAACTTGATCATTAAACATTGAGCTACAGTTCACCTGCTTGAACAGCTCCATTATTGCACCTGATATTTACAGTATAAGGGGCAACAACTTGCCTTTTTTCATGCAACTGTCAATGAAAGAGTGAAAAGAGACCGGACATTCCTAAAATGCTCAATAAAGAATAAAAATAAATCAAACTATTCTTTACATTATACACTGTTCAGCTATTAAAAAAAAACATAAAATGTAAAATCAAATGGTATATTAATATACTAAAATAAAACACTTCACACTTTTCCAAGAAGATATCTGACTATAAAAGAAAGAGTATCAGATGGTGTATGAGCACGTATGAAAGATTAATTTTCATTCAAGTATCAGTGAGTTGAGGAACCTTGTTCTAACAAAATGGGTAAATATAAACATCAAATTAATCTTAAAATCCATCAAACAAGCTAAATCTTTTTCTAAAGTTTGTATATAGTGCACACAAGCACCTGCATATGATTCAGTATTTACCAAGTTTGGACATTCTACAAAATTGCTCTTGCTATGTTAACTGGTCAAAAGAAACAGTAAAATACCAGAGCCCATGTTTGGGTACGGGGCCTCCAGTGGTTGAGAGAGCTTTGACCTAAAATAGGTCTGAGAATGTGAATATACTCTATGAATAGAGATAAAACAGACTGTGGAGGGCAAACAAAATAAAAAAGATGAAATAACTTAAAAGGGCCTGCAAATAAACCTTCAGACATCAGTGTATTAAAAATTGAATTTAGTGTGGATGTTGGTTTGCAGAGGGCATGGGAAAATCTTCACTAAAAAATATCTGTGTATTAACAGTTGTATGTCTGTATATTGTAACAGAAATTGTATAGATTTTGATTCACAGTTGCTTTTCTCTAACATATGACGTACCCTTTTTTGTATACATTTTTGTATACATTTTTTTTTCTATTATTGTCCTTTGACAGCAAAGGAGGGTTAAAGAAGTCCATACTTTTCACTACATTATTAAAAAAAAAATCCAAAATTTTCTTTTTTCCCCCCAATGTTTTTTTTTAACATGTAAAAGTGTTTTCAGAAGTTTACTAACTGAGAAAATGTTTTATAATAGGCCTAACAGAAAATCTGCTGTATTTTGAGTAGCTACAAACATCATTTCTGTTTTTAATTACGGGACAAAGTCCGGGTAATGAGCTGCCAGAACTACTTCTGTTATTTTACGGGTTTATTTCTTAGAGTGTACACAGACAGAGGAGAGGCTTTGGTTCTTTTGAACAGTAATGAAATCATGTGGCCTGTAATTTGAGTGCATTTCCTGTATTGTGTGGGTCTTTGTAGGACTCCAGCATGTGTAAACTCTCTAAACCTAGCCATTGCCATTTTTAGGGTTTCTACCACAGAAACAAATACCTGTTTTAAAATCTTTAGTCCAAGGCAAGTTTAAGACACAATTTTGAGATTAAAGTTAAACCGAGCAATAACGTATAGAACGAACAGTAAATCCTAGACTGGGACTTGGATTTGACTGTTGTATGTGTGTGTTGGTTTACATTTCCCTTTAAACAACTGTCCTTGAATCAGTCCGTGGGAGGGCAATCAAAAGCAAACATTAAAGATTTGTGTTTCAGAAGAGAATAAACATCTTAACATCACAATGTAGTTTAAAAGTGTTTTTATATGCAATATTATAAGACTGTGGGGAATTTAATAGTAGAAAAGGAGAATTTCTTTAACTCAGATACTGTCAGAGAAAGTAGATAACTGCTAGTACCACATTAAAACCACTAGATGGTGCACGACCCGGGCTACAGCATGGACAACAGAAGAGACATAAACTACGGAGATCTCTGTAAAATCACTATTGTTATTAAAAATATAGATTTTAACACCAAAGAAGCCACAAGATCAGATATTTACTCCACTTCAGATGCCTTAATAAAGAAAAAACTGGCGAGAATATTAAGGCTAAAACTTTCCAAACCCACGGTTATATTCATAGCCTAACTGCTCTTATGATTGACGTGGTCAGGAAATAAAAAACATTTTAGACTAACTTACATGTTTATTGTGTCACAACGGATGTCTGGTGCATCGCAGTGATCGCTGATTTGGGCTCTCCGGGCCGGTTGCCTGCGGTCCCTCCTCCATCAAACGTCAGAAACCAGTGCTATAAAACACGAGGCCATACCGACTGCTCAAAGTCGCATATACCTCGTTAACCTGACAGCCTGCGGTGTGCCTCCGCACAGACAATAAAGCAGCACTAGATTTTGATGACAGAAAAGAATATAAATATGCCGAGTTGTGGAAAGACTTAAATCTACCGGATTGAGCACAAGAATGCAAAAAAAAAGTATTTTTTTCTACAGATATTTGTTCCGGACACATTTTACTTGTGCGGATTAGTTTCTGTTGTTCCGGACTTTGAATTGACTAATGTCTAATGGGCGAACACACATTTGGATTTCTGCTGATAACAAAAGGGACAGCCACAAGAACACGAATTAAGTACGGGGTTGATCATCATTAGTTCCCAAGAAAGTTAAAGGAAACATCAGCAGGGCTTATCAGTTTGATTTGACACTGACCTTCCTCGCCTGTCCTCGCCTGTGAATCTGCACATTTCAACTACCGAGCAAACCCAATGCAGAGAGGAAGATGCATTTGGGCAAGGCTTTACTGTTTGTCCTCCTCCTCAACTGCGCAACTTTGAGCTCATCTCTGTCAACTTGTGCCACCGTGGATATCGACCATGTGAAAAGGAAGAGGGTCGAGGCTATACGAGGTCAGATTTTGAGCAAACTCCGATTGACAAGTCCTCCACAATCTCTCGGACCGAGTAAAATCCCTTATCAAATCCAAGCATTGTATAACAGCACCAAGGAGCTCCTGGAGGAACTCAGGAGGGATCGGCAGCAAAGTTGCGGTCAGGACAACACAGAGACAGAGTACTATGCCAAAGAGATATACAAATTCAACATGTTCTACGGACCGCCAGAGAGCAGTAAGTATGACAATTCTTTAGGTCGTTAAGTATATATAATTTTCTTGTTTTATTGCCAGCGATCAAAAGGTCCGTGCGTAATTACGCACCAAATGAAGAGTGTACGCCTAAAACCCGAGCCAGATAGACGCATCAATATTAAAACTTAGGCTAGGTTTCTATGTCATTCTTAAAGATCTGTAGTATTTATAGCTTGTAGTTAAGAAACTCATTATCACAGTTTTTGCTCAGCTAGAAATTAAAGACCCCCTATTTGAGACATATCAATATCCAAACACTCTGCTTTGAATATAATATAATGAAATATGTTTGTGTGATATATGATGTTTAACTGCTGGACACAAGATGTCTCTTACATCAATGTAAGGTCCATTCTGTAAGTGTGTGTGTGTGTGTGTGTGTGTGTCACACACAATTTACTTCCAAACTAGTTGTGTGATGTAACATAATGATCTTGTAGGCACACATGTTAAACTCAGATGAATGTAAGAACAGCCTGCTAGTGTCAATATCTGCACAAACTTCATTCTGCAAAGTGAAGCTCAAACATCCAAGGGGTGGGGGGCTAGTGCTTTTACATATTTGTTAACAGACATTCTTTTTAAGAAAACACAAACGGTGGAAGTTGCTGCACACTTGAAAGATGTGCATTGTTTCTGTCGCGCTCATCAACCTGTTTTAACTCTGCACCAGTGTTCCAGAAAAGTCACTCTCCTCCTACTCCTGACTCCACTCTTCCTCCTCTTGTTTTTTTTTTTACTCCATGGATTCTGTCCTTCCCCCAGATGATCCCCCCCCCCTTTTCAGTCAGGCCCAAATGAGAGCAACATCTGCCCAGGAGGATGGGGATGCCTTTAGGAAAAGGAATAGGAAAAGTTAACAGAGGTGCACAGGAAAAGTTAGTCTGGATAGAGGCATCCCTCCCTCCCCTGGAGTCAGTCTGTTCAGGAGGAGTGGGGTCCCACGAAGCCTTCACATACATTACACCCACCTCCCCATTGAGGTGGAGCTTAAAATGACCCCACTTCCTGTCTTGGCCAGTGAATTAACCACACGGGTGGCCCCTGAGAATGAGATCACTTTCTGCACTGCTCAGGTTTAACTTTGCTAAATTGAGTGTAAAACTGAACCGGTATCCATCCCCTTAAATGTGAATGATTCCACTGTGTCATCATTTTATTGTCTCTAGGTAACATTTCACTGCTTGGTTAATAATGAGCTTTATTTTGTATGTGAAATATTTGTTAAGATTATCACTAAAAGGCCTGTTAGGCTTACTTTTTTTTCCTCCGATTTGTGCTAAATCTCTATATGGTACAACTGTTTCCTCCTATAGAAATAAAAAATTATGAAATGGAAAACCTGTGCTGAGAGGGACATGTGTCAGCACTTGAGAGAGATTCATACAGCATGTGGTCCGACTGAGTTTGGATTACTGAGAAAGTAGAAAAGGATAAATGCTGTGCGTGTGTAAGAGCCAAAGAGGGCCTCATGGTCCAAAGCAAAGCCAAGACCATTGCATCACAATCCCCTTTGAAATCAACAGGTGTTTCTCAAAAGACCCATTTTCCCTCAGCAATGTTCTGTTTTGAATCTCACAAAATAGTTTTGACAAAAACGGCAGGCAGTAGGTACCTTGAGTTGGTATGGTGGTTTCATTGCTGGATTCAGAGCCAAGAAAGGATATACATACAAGTCCTTTTTGCTGGGTGTGCATGTACAGTTGGGTTAAGATCATAGTTTCTTTTACCGTAATGTGGTCTTTATGCCGATTAGTTTGATGCGATAAGCTGAAAAGCAAAAAGGCAAAAAGTCAATAGCATAAGTGCTGAATTGACGTACCGTAAGCATATGTACGTGTGTGCACTACTTCTCAGATACTTAATGTGCACAAGCTAGTAATATTCTCCAATATTTACTTTTTACTCAATCCTAAAACTGTGCTATTGGCATGGCGAAGTGTTAATTTAATGGGTTTAATCTGATCTCATACTTGGAAATATGCATTTTGTCAATACCCAGTTTATCAACCTGCATACACTGAGCCTGCTCTCTGAGACTGGTTAATGTGATTTTCATATGCTGGAGCAACTTTTCTTCAGTTAAATGACAAAGAGACCAGAAAATCAACACAATAAATTGTGGATACAATACAGACATTATGACTTTATAGGTATTCTTGATCATGTTTGCACTGTCATAGTAAATAAATAAGGTTTTGAAAGTGTAACCTTTCCAAATCCAAACTCCAAGCATATAAGACTTTTACTTAAACAAGTTTTCATAGGAAGCTCACTTCTATTGTAGCCTCACTTTACTTTATTTAATATCTTATATCTTATCTTGTATCTTATACAGGCGTACATACATGTTTTGTCTTGTGCTGCTTTGTCTTCTTATTAACAGATCTCCCACAAATGGTGCACACTTCATGTATAATTTCTTCACGTTTTTGTCAAAATCAGTTTAGTGGTTTATAGTATTTTTCAGAAGATGTGTCGAATTTCTCTTCACCAAGTCCTCCAAATGAAATGACAAAATATATAGTTTGCCACATAATTAAGCGTTTTCTGACCTGACACTCTATAAGCAGGGCAACATAATTTGTCTCAAACAGTTGCAAATATGCAAAGTACTGTATTTATGATGTTGGTTGTTTGGTTCTGTTTATGGAAAGATCATGGTTTAGGTTGAAATAATGATTTGGTTGAGGAACATTGTGATTTGGCTTAGATGACTACTTCAATATGGTTAGGGGAGCTTGGTTGTCATGGTGACAATAATAAATACTTTATGGAAAGGGAATTATCTGGCTCATGCTTTAAAAGAAACACTGACTTTGTCTTTTGAAACGGAAACGAACAAGCTGTCTCCTGTGTTAAAGTCTGATGTTTGGTTGACCCGTCTATCCACATCGACCTCCTCACTACAAAAACCTTGTTGCCTTATTAACACCATCAGACTACTTCCTCCTTTGCTCCTTTCATAATTATTATGGCCACAAGAGAGGTTTGTCACTTAAACATATTATTTTGTATATTACTTGCTGAAACAACTAATGTGGTCCTTATTTTTCTCTATTTAGCAGTATACTTTTTCAGAATCCAAACTGACATTTCTACTTGAGATGACAGATGTTTCCACTTTAGGAATGAACCGTCTTTTGTTACTGATGTGTGTAAATTTAGCAGTGTTTTGGCCGAATGCAACAAAATGTCCCCATCAGGTGATGGTAGACCAATGTCAATTCCTTTGGACAGAGCCAGGCTAGCTGTTTGCTGCTACCAGGGTTTACACTAAGCTAACTGGCTGATGGCTGCAGCTTCATATTTACCATGCAGACATGAGTGATCATTTTCTCGTCTTACTCTCGGTAAAAAAGCAAATAAGTGCATTTCCCAAAATGTTGAACCATTCCTTGAAATCAGTTAGAAACGGTAGATTGTGAGTGAAGCGAGTTTTATGAAAACACAGCCACCTTCATGTGTTGCCCCTTATGATATAACAGGAGCTGGCTTTGTGGAATAAAGTTTTGACTCTTAGCCAGTGACATCACTTACTTTCCCTCGGTTAATGTGAGCAAACACACTCACTTTTTGATGATTTTTGAAGGTAAACTGTTGACCTTTGGTGGATCTGAGGCAGCTCTATGAACCAACACAAATCCGTGACAGGTGCAAATGAAGCAGAAAGCTGCTGGGAAACTGGCAAATGACTACATTGAGAGGCTGGACTGCGATCATCGGAAATATTTCCTTTTATAGCATGGTACGCATGCAGTCTCTGGCATATGTCAATGACTGAGGTTAGGTTGTGGAGAAGTCATCATGGTCAGAAAGGGGTTTGGGTCCAAAAAGTTGTCAGTGGGACCAAGGATAGCAGGGTTTTGATATGCAGATACCAGCAAGGTGAAGTCATAGTAAGCTCAATAATATTGCTATTTCAATTACAACATATTAATTTCCTCCAAATATAGACAAAATGTGTTGGAGAAACACTGGGGAATTTTGATAAAGCGGGGAACCACACTAATCATTCACTATGGGCTGACGTTCTGCCAGCCATTAAAGAGTAAGAAAACCCTAGATCATATTTTAGGTGTAAATGAGTTTATAAGTCTTCTAGCATATAAAAAGAGAGTAAATCCATGTCATTATGTTCATATTAAAGTATCACTTTATTTCTGAAGCAATATGATATTTAAAAAATGAAAAAAAAAACATTGCATTGCCATCCAGAGTATGGAATTATTACATTTTCTAGCCAACTCAGTCAACAAAGTACTGCACCTTTTTTTGTGCACAACTAAAATTACTCTGGCATTGAGCGGATAAAAGTTTGATCCAAAGAAACACCTCTTCCAACCCACAGAAGAGTATTTTTCAAAATTGTGTTGTGGAAGGAGACAGGCTAAGACAATGAATGTTATTATATAGAGCTGAAACGAGTTGTCAATGAATTATTCGACCAAGAGAAAAACTATTTTTTAAAACCAATTAGTTATTGAAGTAATGTTTTAAGGAAAAAAGCCCAAAAAATCCCAAATTTATTTATTTTGTCTTCTTTAGTACGATTCATATTTTGGTTTTGAAGTGTTGGCCGTACAAAATGAGAAAATAATTGGCAGATTAATCAATAATGTAAACAATCATGCATGCAGCCATATTCACTTTCACTGCTTCTGATGTCAACTGCAGACGTGTTCAGACATAACATTTTGTTTGATTTATGGTGGCAACTTGTTCCCAAAAAATACAACATTTTTGTATGGCTTCTTACCAAAGCAGCTAAAGGGCTGATTTCCATTTTCCTGCTTTGGTTTCAGGGTTGTGGTATTGTTCATGCTGGTTCACTGCCACTGCCACTGCTTACTGGGACACTTAAATATGATGATATATGGTTACACCTGGAAGTGTTCCTACTATGACAAGTCAAAATAGCTGCTGCAATAAAGGCCTACCTGAGAACTTTTAATTTAAACTGGTACACTCATATGAAGGAAATCAAGTATCTAAATCTGTCATAATGTTTTCTAGAGGTACTGTAGGTTTTGATGTCTGTGTTTGGGTATTAACTGCTTGCATTGTGTCAGACCTTGATAAGAACTTCCAAGCCTGTTCTCTTACAAAACTTTTATTTTATTCTCTTTATTAAAGACGATCTGCTCTACTGCCCAAAAGGCATCACCTCTAAGGTTTTCCGCTTTAATGTCTCCGCCATGGAAAGGAACTCAACTAACCTCTTCAGAGCAGAGTTTCGAGCCCTGAGGGTGCCAAACTCAAGTTCCAAGAGGAATGAACAGCGGATTGAGCTCTACCAGGTGCGTAAAGGTACCGTCTCCTTGTCCTTTTACCAAGATCAAAGGCAAAGCTCACAGCCAAGGCAACAAGGAGTTTCAATGTCTTTCTTTTTTGGACTATAATCTTTGTTTTGTAGGTAGCTATTCTAGTCTGTCAAGAACATATCTTACATAAGCTAGTTAGTTGTTCTCTACCACATGATTCTGGGCACTTATTGACAGAGAGACCCAATGATAACCAGATTGTGGTTGCAGGCATGGGTAACAGCCAGGCCTGCAGGCATGGGTAACAGCCAGGCGTGCAGAATGTTAGTAGAACCGGGACAGGGGTACGGTTATTGCAGTGCCGGCAGCCCAGATTTAAAACAGTCCTCATTTTGGTTATGTACAGGTCTTCAACATTTAGTCCTTATAACAGTATATTAAAAATGATATTAAGGAAACATGCTTGGTTGAAATACCATCTTCTCTGATCACAATGCCAAAGCCAGTATTTTCTCTATTTCCTTTCCGGGACAGAAGGTCTGTTTTTGTTTTGGCCTGTGTGTTGTTGTCAG
>NC_045750.1:13217437-13224457 GCF_008692095.1 Etheostoma spectabile
TGACACCAGAGGCCTGTACTACAAATCAAGATCAACATGCCCAGGATTTCTTTCACTTACCCTAACAACCACGGTCCTGCATAACCTGTGCCACGAGGGTGGTTAACAACTAGTTCTATCAACCCAGGCTTTCCCAGTCCAGAGACGCGCGTGTTCACATAAAAGAGGCGGTGTTTGCACAGCATGACCAATCACAAACATCTACCAGAGCCCCATATTTTCAATATCAAAAGACCAAACTATAATTCTACATAAATATGAAGAACACAGACACGGTTTTACAGGCAAAATGCAATACAGTTTCGGCTTCCTAAAACAGGAAGAAAAGTCGACGCTGTAAATGTGTAAATCACAGCGCTTATCAATGTCACTTCCCCATCAGTCAGGCACAAGATCTGACCAGAATTACTCTTTAGCTTTCCATAAACTGTCTTGCTTTAGCCTATTATTTACCCTGGCAGTGGTAAGCAATCTAAGAGCAAATAAAAAATAAAAACATAATTCAAATTTGCGCATTGGCAACACATGGCTCAAGAAGCCGACCTATAAGAAATCCCGTAGGCTAAACTCACTCAGCCAACATTTTTCATTGATTTTTTAATTGAAGGTTGAACTCACCATCACCAAACCCACCAGACTCCATTTAAATAATCAGTACTTTGATCATCGTAGAACACAAATAGCCTATACATAATTCTCTCCGCTTAAAATTTAAATCTTTCATAAAGATACTCATCAGGGAATGTTAAAGGGGTTGTAGGTCTCTAAATGTTTTCTCTCGCTCTCTGCACACCGAGGTCCAGCTGATCTTCTAAGAATAGATTGTGCTCTAAATTGAACCTGAAGTTACCTCGTTAACGCTAAATCTGGCTTCGTAGTACAGGCCTCTGGTCCACTGAGTGATGAAATGATGCAACACACTTCTACAGTCAGGTCTAGATAAATGCCATTAGGTCCCTGTTCTTTGTTTGTAATGTCCTTGGCATTTATCCAATACAAAGATAATTATTGAAATTAAAAAAAGAAACAAATCCCACCACATACCAGATAATCTGGTCAGGAGCAATCTCATGACAAACCCAAAAGGACAACATTGCCAATCACAGAATAATACTATAGGCAACTGGCAACATTAACTCCAACTCAACACCAAGCGACAAAAAGAAGAAACACTGCATGTCAGAGGGGTAATTTATAACAACATTGAACGTAACACAGGCTTACTGCGGGACACAAACGCAACACTCACGTTTCTGTTTATCCGACAGTGGAAGCATGGTGTTTCAGGTGCAGCTAGTCTGCTCCTTCTTTAGCTGCAGACTGTCATACGCCCTGGTGCTGGAGCCCTTTCCAGTGAAATAGACACACTTTAATCAGTTTTAACGGGCAGCATTTTGACCATGTTTAAGCCGACTAACGTTATTAGCCAACATAGTTACATACCTAGTGATTACTCCTCAGCTCAGGTTGAAGGTGGGTGGAGTATGAGAGTTCACCTGACTCCATGAACCATTTAGAAGGCTAAAGGTGTAACCTGCACCGCCCTAATGCTGAGATCACACTGCCTTAATTTATTAATTAATTTTGAATGGGGGTAGGGTGTTTTAAGCTACTGCGGGGGTTGCCGCAGGGGGGACACTCAAAAAAACGCAGTGGGCCTGCAGCAAAGAGTTGAGTCTGACTCAACTTTTGGAGAAATTTAATCCCACGTCACGCTGCGGTGGCCAATCATGTAACCACCAATCAGACTTATCAGTGTGTTTTGAGCTATGGTTTGAGGTGCTGTGAGTATCCTGTCCAGTAAACAGGAAACATCACTGCCATGTCGCTGCCTTCAAGAAAACAGTAATTGTGAAATATAAAGTCTACTTGTGCTTTGTTGGGGGCTTAAAAGCAGGGTGTCACACATATGTTTTCATTGCCGCATCACCCTGCAGAAAATCGGCGGGTCACTTTTCAGTGTGTGAATGTCAACTAACAGGTGCAACAAAGGTTACAAGTAGAGGAGATGTCAATCAAGGTCTGTCTGAACACATTTATAGTCCTGTGAAGAGATATGAGCCCAAATAAGCAAAATCCTTGGAGTCCTTTTAAACAATTTAAGAAAAATTGCCTCTTCATCCACATAGCTCACATTTTTAGCTTAAGGGATGACAATGTCAGTACTAACATACTAAACTAACATGGTGAACATGCAAACATATACATCAACATGATAGCATTATCTTTATGAGCATGTTAGCATTTACTTCAAAGCATTACCTCACAAGTACAGCCTCACAAAGTGGCTAGTATGTATTTGCTGCAATTGTATTAATGTATTAATTTTCTTTATATGGATGCCACAGTAATACTACCTTACCTCACAGCATTCATTTCAATTGATCAAAACTGTCTTCCTCTGGTACCAACGTCCTGTCCTATGTCCGCTCTATTTTACTTGTTGAAGCTGTTTTAGTATTGAAATAAAACCTTTCAGAGTGACCGTTATTATTATTGATTTGCAGATTGTGAGGCCAAATGAACACATTAGGAAACAACGCTACATTGCAGCCAAGAACGTGCTGACCAAAGGTACTCCAGAGTGGGTCTCTTTTGATGTGACTGAAACAGTGCGGGAATGGCTGATGAACAGAGGTAAGCCTGAGGTTACTGTCATTTTTTGTCTGAATGCTATTAATCATATGCATACTGTATATATATCATCCCATTTCTGAACTCTGAATGTGACTTGTTTCGAGTTTTAAAGAGGAAGACTGGTGACCTGGGCGTCTTTTTAGAAATCCTCTTTTCCATTATTTGCCATCAGGAACTAATCTTGGTTTGGAAATCAGTGTGCACTGTCCCTGCCACACCTTCAACCCAAATGGTGACATCATTGACAATGAGAGTGAGGTGCTGGAGGTAAAGTTTAAAGGTGGGCTTCAACAACATTTAGTGATTAAGTTGTAAATGCCAGATGTTAGTTGCTCTTTTGATCTAATGTCTGTAAATGTTAATGTCTTCTTACCATTTTACCATCCCTCCTTTCAGCTTAGATGCAATGGATTGTGTTGTATGTGGTCCTTAGTACTACAATTTAGAAGATTTATTCTTCAATATATATTTCTTTAAATAATTCCTTTATTCTGGTAAATATTTTTGGGTTATTTGGTAAAATATGGTTTAATTTAAGTGTTGATTGTTGTTATATTGTTGCCTGATTCAATGTTTGCCTCAGAGGACTAAAAAAAAACTTAGCAACAACAACAACTTAGCTTTTGCAAACAAAGTTTCTCTTTTTTCCTTGCTGTTTTCATGTCTGCATTGTGTAAAATTATGACAGGGATGACAGCTTCATAGTCAATCATTTTGCAAATTGTACGCTCGGATTGAGGGAAATTACCAAAAAAAAAAAAGCCACTAAATACTTGGTTTGTGTGCCTCATGTCTATAATTAGGTGTAGATGGAGATGAGGAGCACAGTCGATTGGATCTGGATCACCTGAAGAGGAAAAAGGACCAGTACCTGCCTCACCTTATCCTCATGATGATCCCACCCCACCGCCTGGAAGCTCAGTCCACACGTAGACGCAAGAGAGCGCTGGACACAAACTACTGTTTCTCGTAAGGCTACATAAATCATCTTTAGCACTAGTGTGCCATGCTTTTTTCAGCTTATTATCATCATACATGGTATATCACAGGCATCAGATTATACAAGTATCGTAATATTTCTAATATATGCTAACAAACTGTATGTGGTATCCCCTGCATATGGCAAAGCATACGTCAAATAATTTGGAGACTACTGACACTATTGTTGTGCTTCCTCATCACAGAAACACAGAGGAGAGCTGCTGTGTTCGCCGGCTCCACATCGATTTCCGCCGTGATTTGGACTGGAAGTGGATCCATGAGCCCAGTGGTTACGATGCCAACTACTGCTCCGGGCCCTGCCCTTACCTGAGGAGCTCAGATACAACACACAGTTCGGTAAGAAGCACCCGTCAAGGATACAAAACAGGAGAGTTTGTGAGATTAAAATTACACAATGAAAATATAGTGTCTCAGCAGATAGTTCTAGTTTTATTTGCCCAAATTTTGTGGAACAGTATCCACCTCTGAGAACTCTGCCTCCACCTAGAGGACTTCATGGGACCAAAATATTCAAACATTTTGGAACTACTTTCAACTGAAAAAATAGTCCTGATATGTCCAGCAAACACATTTAGACAAGCAGACAGCATTGTGTTAAATGTGCTAAATCTCCCAGAAAATGTGAAAAAAGCTTATTAGAATTTATTCAGATTGTTTATTTGGTCCTTAATACGTCTCCTTGATAAATTCTCAATAATGTGTCTCAACATTAAACAATCTATCCTGTGTGCTTTCCAACAGCTGCTGAGCCTGTACAACACTCTGAATCCGGAGGCATCGGCCTCCCCCTGCTGCGTCCCTCAAGACCTGGAGCCCCTCACTATACTGTACTACTCTGGACGGACCCCAAAAGTGGAGCAGCTGTCCAACATGATCGTCAAGTCTTGCAAGTGTAGCTGAGAAGATGTGAAAGGCGAGGTAGTGCGACAGGATTATTACTAGGTACTGACAAAAAACCCATGCTTGTTGACTTTTGGACTCTTAGCTGTGACAAATACTAAAACTGACCCTGTGGCCTCATGACTTAGATTTGAACACCACTCTGGAGGTCACACACTTTTTAAGGATGCAGATTTTCATCTTTTTTCTGGTTTTGTATTTTGCTTTCCTCCCACTCTGGATGAGAAGTAGTTATTTTCAGTTCAAACCAAACATTGCAATCATAGTATGATCTTAAAATATTTCTACATTTGTGAATGTGGACAACACACTCCTAAAGCTAGACTGCAGAGAGCCCTGTAAAAATCTATCTGTGACAAAGTGGGAGCTGCTTCATTGACGATGACTGAAAGGGACTTATTTTGTGGTATATTTTCTGCTTCAGAGTTAAAGCAAATATTCCACAAAGTTGCAGTCTCCATGTTGTCAGTAGAGCAGCTTTCCCGTCTCTAGCCTTGGGATAATATGGTTAATAGTCACAAATATAGATTGTGCTCTATCGAATGGTCGAAGAGTCCTTTTAGGATGGATTTTACATTGACTTAAGTTCCCTTCCTTTCAAACAGTGGACATTATCTTCAAACATAAAAGGAGAAAGGACAGACTTGCTGCTGTATCCAAAGCCATAGCTGTGGTCAGGGAAAAGGAGAGCTGAGAGAATGCCTGCTGGATTTGCAATGGAAAGTGAATGAACAAAGAAGTTGAGCCAAGCTTTTTTTTTTGGCTGGCCAGCAGCGATGGCCTTTTTTTTGTGGTGCATCTATTAGAATGGATGGAAGACGAGGAGGAGGAGGGGACCTGTATGGAAGTGAAGAACTATGATGGAAACAAGCCATGAGCACAATGCCATTCACTGGAAGTTCTCATCTCTAACAGGTTCAAATTATTTATGGGACATCAAAGAATATACTGGAAAGGAACATGTGTTACGTAACAGGTTTTTATGGGATTTCTTTTACATCAATAGCAGATTTGATCCGTTATGCAACTTGTCATATAGTGATTGTTTCACTAACTGGGACAACGTTTGACGTAAACTAAGGGTACTGTTACATTTCCTTGTGATTCAAGAAGAATATGCTTTTTGTCCATGTACAAATTGCAGTTGTTGGACCTGTTGTATGTGATCCAGTAAATGTTTGACTGAAGTCTTATTGTATTAAAAGGGGACTATCACCAGAAAGTTAAATCGGAGCACTTTTCTCCAGCATTGATAGGAAATTTCACGTCATATTAAATGTTTACTTCTTTTAAACCATACTCTCCTATCAACTCACCTGTGCATCACTCCTACCAGCTGACCAGGAATCGCAAGTGTAGTCAGGACTCTGTTGTTCCCAAAAACAGTGCAGTCTTTCATTCCCTCGGCTGCGGCTCTGTTAGTTTTGGTGCTCTTTTACAGTGTGAAGTCCTAATGGAACAAGAAAAATGAAGAGAGAGGGGAAAAAGTCATTACATGACAGTGGCTGGATGTACAGTTAGACCTAATTTTTCTCAGAGTCAGGAGAACGATTCTGAATCCCTGTACTGTTTGACATTCACTCAGTCATCGTACCTTTAGATGACATTTAGGTGACTTTTTTTGGCAGTGATATTGTTTGATTGACTTGTTGATCGTGATTGTTATTAAAACAAAACATGCAAAACTTGATTGAGCCCTTTTTAAATCTTAAGAATCACTCCCGCTCTGTATTTTATTTAGTAAATAATAAAATGTAGGCTAATAGATCTGTAAAAACATTTAACTCAAAATTAGGAAATGATGAGTTTACCCAATGGTCTAGTCTGCCATATTGAAATGCTATTTAAAATGCTATTTTCTCATAATGTTTTGGTTCCATATGAACATAATTTTTCTTACTTGAATCTCACCAGTCCCACCTGTTTCCTGCAGAGCCTTTTTTTTCTACCAGAGTAATAAATTTAACCTCTTTCTTTGGAATTGTTGCTTAATAGCTTTCCCAGGCAAAAAGCAATTACTCTTTTTTTCAGTACATGTTAATGTGCAGTCATTTATATATTTTTGTGTTGTTCATAAAATACTTCACATACAAACATAAGAAGCCATTTTTACATTAAATAGCACTTTCATGAAACCCTTTAATTCATCAGGAAGACAACTCCAATGGACCCTTTGACCTTTGGACAAGAGCTGCAGTGCAGAGCATCTGGACCAAAATAAATGTATTAATTCCTAATGTATTAACATTTGAAATGGAATTAACATACTCATAAACCTTAGGTGCAGATATGATGGCTAATGTTAGATGCATATCTTTAATAATAAAAAAGAAATGTTATGGGTCTATATAGCATTACTACACATTTTATTACCATTAATAAAGCCTTAATTAAGGCTGGTAGCACACATTTTTGTCATTTTCACTACTGAACTAGCATCAGTCGCACAGATTTTTTTTTGGGGGGGGGGGGGGGGGGGGG
>NC_045750.1:13224467-13237582 GCF_008692095.1 Etheostoma spectabile
TGTTGAGCTAATGTGGACTGACAAGTAGCCAGAGAGAATTCCCTTTCTCTGTGTGCCCGTTATTGTTCCCTGTCACAATCAATCAGAGACGAACCATGATAGAAACACAAAGACCAGAGGGCATGACGAGGTCTAAAAACAGGGGTCGGGGCTTTAATGGCTTTAGAGACAGCTTTGTACTAACAAACACACATTTCTGGTAAAGAGCAGCCGTGCTCCATGCATGACTGACTTTCAGCAAAAGCCTGCAGAAGTCATGCCACTTACTTACATTTAAGGTCCTTGCTAGAAATGTGTGGTGATAAAAACTTAGCAATGCTTTCATAAATTTTGTATCACATAACAGCAACTTCATTTCACTGTTTACGTCTTCAAATCAGTAATTGCAAACAAAACTGGGTTTCACTGGGTGGACTTCCAGCATGAGTAAAATTATATAGCTGATTCTTCCAGAATATCTTTTGCCATGCCAGTGTAATGGAAGCTGGCTGGGGGGTTAGCAATGGCAAGGCCTCTCCTAACAGAGGCAGTAGCTTGGCTTGGGTCTTTCTATTCGTGCAAGGAGTCATTTTGGCCCAAATAGCGGTTATAGACAATATCCATTGTTCAGCAAAACATCTTAAAATGTGAGACAGTGGTCTTAATTATCAGCATTTGGTTCTACAAAGGTGGCAAACTGAGCAACATGGTAAATCATTCATAAGATGCACCACCTTACTTGATCCTAAAAAAACCGTAGCAAGGCTAAGCTGCTTTATTGCACATATCTTTCTGCTGAGTCTGGGCTTCCATTTATAGCAGATGGACACTCAAGGATGGTTTGAAGATGGAGATAAGGAAGCTGACTATCTTAACCCCAAACCTGCAATAAAGCTATTTCCAGCTTTTGGCTACTGGATGAGCAAGCCATAATCTGATTGGAGTTCAGGATCCGTTTCTGGGGTTGGAGTCTGACTTTTTCGGAACGTGCTCTTCCAAGACCTACCAATGATGAATTGCATGACACATAAATGCACAGAGGTTTGGAAAACTGTGTCTGCTGCTATTCCCTGAGCAGATTAACAGATGTGCATGGAGAAAAAAAAACTGAGAGGGGGGAAGTAAGAGACAGACCATGAGAGGGAAAGTAGGTGTGTGTGTGTGTGTGTGTGTGTGTGTGATGTTGTGGTGTGGTGTGTGTGTGTGTGTGTGTGTGTGTGTGTGTAGAGAGAGAGAAAGGACTGTGCTGCAATAAATCATCAGGTCACATCATTTCTCAGGCCCCAGGGTGGAAAGAGTTGTGTAATTCAGCATAGGGATAACACACACACACACACACACACACACACACACACACACCACACACACACACACACACACACACACACACACACACCACACACACACAACACAACACACACACCACACACCACACACACACACACACACACACACACACACACACACACACACACACACACACACACAAAGCCAGTGGCCATAGTTACTGGAAAAGAGTGTAGGGGTGAACAAATATGTAAACACATATCAACTTCATAGACCTTTATAGCTAAACAAATGAATGGGAGGTCTGGATCAAACTACAGCATTATATTACAGCAGAGTGTGTGTTTCCGTGACAGAGGGGTGGTGTGCGTGTGTGGAGAGAGGGAGGGAAAATAGAGACTGTGTGAGAAAGGGAGAGAGACGGAGACAGTGTGAGATTATAATTTGCACACGGTTTAAATCAGGATACGACATTATGTACAATTTATTACTCTAGAAAGAAAAGAGCCAAGTTCGCAAGTTTGAATTACATACAGTAAAGGACTGCTGATTTAGAGGTGGAGAGATGCCAGTAAAAGGTAAAACTGTGGCCTTTAAAGCACAATTACTATATGTTACTTTTAAAAGAATAGAAAAACATTCAATTTTTGTAAATTAAAATCAAGTCTTATAAGCAATAGAATTCAGACTTTCTTAATTCAAAGTGCTCAGGCTGCATTTAGACCAAAGACAAATTTAGGGTCAATTACATGCAAGGGCACATTTCTGATGGATTTATTTTGTAATATTTTTGCCACTTTATCTTGTTGTCAGACAACCCTTTCCGATAGGGAACTGAAGCTGCTGTGTACATGTAAGCTGTCTTCAAAGCCACCAGACTCCCTTGACAAAAACAGTTATTTTACCTCGCAAAACACAACAGTTTCTGGTCTCCGCTGCCTCGAGCCTTTGGTGTTTTAAAGGGTTAGTTTGGCTTAAACAAAACACACAGTAATACAAACTAACCGGTAGGTAAATTGTCTGGTGTCTTTAAAAAGACGCATAGAACGGCTTCCGCTGCACTGCTTCTTTAAACTAGGGGCGTGCCGATAGCCATCTGCTGTATACACTGACTAGGGTTGGGTATCTTTGGATTTTAACGATTCTGATTCCAATTCCGATTCTTCCATTCGATTCTGGTTCTTATGGTTTCTTGATTCCAATTCTTTGAGTGGTGGTTTTGAAACGGTTCACATGCTTATTTCACAAGTAAGAGGAAAGTTTTATTTTGATTCAATGGTGGTTTGCAGTTTTACCAGGCTTAAAACAAAGCCAGACAAGAGCATGCTTTATGGCTGCAACACAACAAGTGCCTGGCTGCTACGGAAACCAAAACTTGCACATGTTAAATTGGGAACTGATGATTGGACTTGAAATAAAATCCTCAAATAAAGAAACGATTCTGATGGAATTGTAATTTTTGGAACAATTCCAAGTAGGAATCGGTTCTCGATGCCCAATCCTAACACTGGTGATGGAAAAGTTCCTCATACAACCCCACAAACTGCACAACATTGTGACAATAAAACAATAAAAAGAACTCCTTTGTTTAAGGATTCTGTGTAATACTTACTCATCTGTATATCTGTGTATATATACACACACAATTGTTGTCATAAGGGTGTGTATTATGTAAATGTTTGTATTATTTTTTTTAATTATTATTATAAATAATTGTATTTTTTAGTATTCATAATACTTTCTGTACATGTTTTCTGTCCTGTCTATTAAATGTGTATTTGTGTTATTCTGATGCGTGTACTTTCTTTTAATTTATTTGTTATTTGGAGCTGCTGTAGCACAGGAATTTCCCCAGTGTAGGATTAATAAAGTCTATCTTATCTTACCTCTTATCTTAGAAGGATTTAGCCTTTCTCTAGCTCATTTACTTTCTCTCTATGTATAGCTGTAAACACCTTCTCCATTTTCATCAGGTTATAAGCCCGGGTGCTTTAAGATTCAAAATCCTTTATTAATCCTACAAAGGGGAAATTCACACTTTATCTACTACTATAAGCTATATAAATCATCAGAGAGACATATATAGGATAAAGTAGGACAGCTGTGTGGCATTTAAAGCATCCAGTTTGTGTGTTTAGCGGGGCTGGTGTGCTCATACATGCATATATTTGGGTAATTCTCGTCAGATTGCCCTTTAGGTGACGGTTACAACGGCTTTCTCCCCCATCCTCATCCCAGAAGTGCAAACCAGAGAGATGAGGAAAGTCATATCCTTAACAGCCTCTTATACAGCTGCCTCTACTCAAACAGGTAATGGAGACCGTGTCAGCAGGGGTGCTTTCTCCTGCACAATCTCCAAACTAAGGACTTAAGTGGTTTTGCTCCGTTTATTATCTTTCTGCCGGTCTGGGCATACTGCATGGTCTCACAGTAACTGGTGAAAACATCTATGCAGCAGTCTCTCCACAAAACAGAAGAAATTTATGTCACTTGGAAAAAGGCTAAGGAACACAAAGCGTAAAAGTCACCATGTCAATGAGCTACAAGAGGCCCCAGCGGATGGAGGAAATGCTGAAAACTTCACTTTCATCATTCAAACTTGCCTTAGGAAATATTGGGAGCACCAACAAGCCAAACACAGGTACATTGTAATGCTGTACTGTGTGTTTGTCATTAAAATGGATTGCACTTAATGTTGGTCGATAGAAAAGAAAGTCTACAGGTGTTCCATATACTGTAGAGTTTGAAATATAACTGAACTAATGAAAACCAGGTATTTCCTGAAAACAAATCTTTAGACAGGTGTCTACAGCAGAGGTTATATCACTTTATTTTCTTTTATCATGACTTTGTAATAGAACCTACATGCTGCAACATGTATAATATTCTAGAGCTGCTGTTGAAGATGTAAAATGCCTTTTCCAGCCAAATTGTCACACATTTTAATATGGACCATGTACAATCAACTACATGGCTTGTAGTTTGACTATAGATGCCACGAGGCGGTTACACCAATCGAGGATTTGGTCTTTAAAAAACAAGGTCTGGTGAACAATAATAGGTTGTTCAGACATTGGACTACCAGTCCAAATATCACAAAAGTAGTTTTTTTGGTACAGTTTTGACGAAAGCGACAAACTTAAATGTGCTCTGAAGTGTAGAAAATTATTTAAGTTTTAAAAATATCTCTTCAAATGTTCAGCTTGTGAATACAGGAAACAGCACGGTTGGAATTTTATGTCTGTTAACATGCACAATTTAATGCCAACATTACTCAACAAAAGTGGAGAAAGTCAAATTTGTACATCTCTAATAGCGCTGTAATTACTCTTCTATTAGTAACAAGATATTTCAGCCTCGGTGTTGCTGAGTAACCAGCAGAAGCAAAGACATGCTGTACGTCCACAAAGTCAATGAGAAACATGTTTGGTTTGTGCCTCCCCATTAATCTGCACAAGACCTCATGACTCCTTTGGCTGGCAGCACTCCATAGGCGACAGGCTGTCTCTCACAATGTGTGTGTGTGTGTGTGTGTGTTGTAATGTACAGCAGGCCTAAAGTCCTCTATGGATGTTTGTAATTATATGTGTGTATATACAGTATACAGGCTATATTAGTGTTTGGGCCTTAAGGTTCATTTTCATTTATAGGGCCCACATCTACAAACTAAGGCAGACCACTTGGCTATAATAACTCTATTCTACATGTCAAAACCTACTTGTGTTGGTAACATGGTACATGTTTCAAAACCTAGACTCAAATTAATTATGATTTGAATTAATTACTTTGGGCTTTGGGAAAACTAACATTGGCGCACCGCTTCTGTCCAACCTCCACAGCCTGTATGGAGTAGCTAATTAAACCTAAGGTATCAGGAATTACTTGCTAGCTTGTTATTTCATGCTAATCATCAAAATACATGATTCCTTGCATTGTAAGCCTAATTTAATAAAGAAAAATGTAAACAGAATACTGTAAAAGTGGAATTTCAGTTGGGAAACGTACCAAGCTAGGAAAAAAAATCAGCACGGTGGCAGCTCACCATCGGGACTGTGTAGGCAGATGGGTGGGCCCTTAGCAGGCCCCTGTTGACCCTTTGGCACCATGCTGCTGAGATTGCATAATATATATTTCATGGGGGAAAAAAATCTTGTGGCTTTTACTGTCCTTTTTTATTTAATTTTTAAAGTTGAAGTTTATTGTTGGAGCAGCTGATAAAATATACCTTTAGTTGTCTGTTATGGCAACTACATTTCATTTAAAAGTTACCTTTAAAAAAAAATGTAGTATTTTTTCTGTTGGCCCACTGGAAGTTTTTGTACGTCAGTATGTGGTATAGAACTGCGCGATTTGGGGAAAAAGTCAATTTGTGATTGCAATTTACAATGCTGCGATTATAATTGTGATATAATGGTATTTACTTGATTATCAAGCAAAATGCCGAAAATAAGACACTCAAATTTTGAAATGTGCATTTTTTAAGTTGAACAAACAAAGTTGATTGTTTTTATCAAATTAATCCATTTTGCCATTAAAAATTATGACATTCAAGATGGGTGTAATATAATAACTAGTGATTAAGTTAAAAAATATACTTTGTAGAACCTCTGTTGCCTGCATGCTCTGACCCCCTCTACACTTCTGATACTCCCATGACCATATGAGACACGCGCTACTGACTAAACAGACCGATTGGATACTGGTCATCTGCTGTGGACATTGTGTCACCAGATTTCACTCTTTTCGCCCAGATGTTTGTCCGCTTTCTTTGTGATGGAATTTTAAACTGCAGTGGATTTATGGGGACTATGGTTAACTGCTGCTTAGATCTCTGCAGGGTAAATCCAGACAGCTAGCTAACAACTTTTGAATGTTCACATTTTGCAGCGGCACTGTAGCTCTGCCCGGTGCTTAGCACCGCTCAAGACAATTGTGATTGGTTTAAAGAAATTCCAATAAACCAGAGCATGTTTTGCTCCCAACCCGGAACGTTGTGCGGAATAGCCAGACCCTCCTCCGCAGTGCTGTGGAGGAAGGTTTGGCAAAGCGGGACTAGTGTGTGAGTTAGGAAGCTAGGAAAGCAACCGCCGGTGAGGGGTGTCGGAGTTAGCGCAGTGGCCGTGTGAGAGAAAAATCAAGAGGAAAAAAAGAGATAGCAAAGACAATGTAAAGTGAGTTAACAGAGAACACCAAGCTCCTTAAGACATGCTGGCTTCATCTGTTGTTGATACTGTAGGTAAAGTGAAGGGTGTTACTACGTGGGGTGCACACAGAGTTTTGCACACACAGCACACCTTTTTGTTTACTGAAATTGCACAATTTTTGCAGTTATCTAATCGTACGTTATGTAGTGCCATTGCGATTGTGATTAGATTAATCATGCAGCCCAAGCACGGGATCAAAATCTGATAAAATTGCCAGTGTGCAAATGATCCTTGAATCACTCATGCAGGATTTCGAATCTGTAACTCGCTGATATTTAAAACAAACATCGCATAGTTTTCAAGCCACATCCTGTCGTCACAGTAAACAAAAACTAATATGGGCAGCCCCCTCTCACGTTCCCACTACATGCTCCAACACACCACAATAAGATTTGGACTTGGCAGGCTGCACTCTTAAACACATTCACTCATGTCCTAAAGGAAATGGCCTCACAAGGAGCTCAACTGGAAGTGTTCTTTTGTCTTATGAAGGTGCCTCTAAACAAACTCTCTCTTCTCTTATGCTCAGATAATAAGATTTATGGCCAAATAGGATCTGTAAACATACAAAGTAAGAGGTCTTCTTCCTCTGTCACTGCTGTTCACCCCTGCATCTGCAGAGCCTACTCCAATTTCCCTTTGCATTCCCTTCCAAATGAAATAGTGGTTTCGCTGTGGCTGTAAACAGGGCTGATCAGCTGTGTTTTTTATGTTTGCAAAGAGACAAATAAACATCCTCGTAGTTAGGGTGCGGGCCGTCCAGCGGTCCACTTCTCTAGCCCAGTGACAAACATGTTTCTTTTATTACACGGATTAACATCTAAATTCAGTTTTATCTTTTCAGCACCGCAAACATAATCAGTGTAATGGGAAACAGCACCCCGCGCTAAAAACAATTGTTTTACTATTAATGTTTCCAAAGAATAAATACGAAACTTACTGCATTACTACAAAAGGCGGTTTGTCTGTGGAACAACTGTGATAATGAGCTGAAAAAAAGTGTAAAAATGTATCCAAAGTTTTAAAAAAAAACTCTATAGCAACAAAATATTGAATGGCTATAGCTGGAGGAGTAAGTTCTTGTGTGGTTATTTCTTGCTTGTGGACTGCTTAATGTTTTTTGGTTTATCTGTCCAGATTATTTTGTTCTTGTTTTTGACTAAAAGAGTTAATTAGTTCAGGTTGACTGAGTTTAACATGGACACTGATGGATGCGGATTGAAATTCTATTATGAATAATAATAAAAAATCCCCTTTTGAAGATGAACAACATTATTTGAGTTGCTTAATTGTTGCTTATGTGTTGCTGATGATTTAGTCTGTTTCTCTTTTTTATTGCTTATATGTTTCAATTTGTGTTTGTAGTTTTATTTCTTAAACATGTTCAATGAATTGACTAAATAAAAAATTAAAAAAAGATGGAATAACAAATAACATTTGAGAACACTTGAAAAGCTATATTGAGTAATACAGCTATGCTAATTGATTTCTCAAGTCAGTCATTTTGTTTTTATGGCATTATGCTTTCACTTACTCTTTGGCATATTTAAATAGGATCCATTAACCTCAACAGCACAGATTTGCCAAATTACCAATGCATATTGATGAGGTAGTATTTCTTCTCACAGTAACATCATGCTCAAATTAGACTATTTGTCCAGCAGCAGGACATGTTTGTATCTTTCAGATATATTGGATATTCTTTTTGGAACAACCAGTCAGTGGTTGGTTGAAGCACAGTATGGGAAAAAATATATAGACAGGTTTAGATGACATTCTGGAGGAAAGTTGTGTTGCAAACCTCTGTGAGCGAACCCAAAACCTTTTTCTCCTCCTCTCCATTCCTTCATGCAAAGACAGTTGTTGGGTCTGCACACCATTCAGAGATAGGACAGCATTGAGATACTTGTTGCTGAAACAAAAATCCTGTTGAAACAATCCATACTACATGCCATAGAACTTAGATCCATGTCTCGGTTACAGGCACAAAATCAGTAGGTACCTCCAAATGCGTGATAGTTCCATGTTTTCTTGTCTTATTAGATTGCAATGCAAGCCGTCTCATCACTGTGGTCATGCTAATTGATCTACTATTTAAATAATGTGTCCCTTTAGAAGGAATTTAGACTGCAGGGCATATCGGGTCAGCACTGTGAGAAAGTAAAGACATTCGGGTTTATAATGACTTTTCCTCTTCAACCTTCTTTAGTTTTTAGTAGTTTAGTTATTTAATAGTGGAAACTTATGTAGGTACTAGATGAATTTTCCTATGCTCTTTTTATTTATTGAAATAGTTAAGAATCCACCCACAGTGGTGTATTTTACATGCAATGGTTTATTCTAATTTCCATAATGATTTGCTAAACTGGCTCACAAGTTTCCAGAATGCATTCAGTTTGCACGCCAGCAGTCTCTCTGCTCTCTCTATATTCTTCTCCTAAAGTATATTTATGCTGTCAGCACTGCTAATTTTAGTTTGTACCGTGAGGTGTTGAAGAGAAAATATATGCCATCACATACACAGCTAAAGATTTGCAACAGTTTGTCACAGTGAGTCAAACAGCACTGAGTTTGTCTACAATGAATTTCATTGCAAAGACTCGACTCCATTGTAACTTGTGGCACTATGTTGTCAGCATGGCAATGTAAAGAAGCAACACAGTTGCACACTTGCTACATCTCACGTTCTCTTAAAAGACTAATCTACACACAGATGCCACACACCTTATAGACTTCAGTTTTGTGTCATTACAGATTAAATTACGGCGCGAGTTCCAAAGGTTGTTGTTTTTTACTAACCTGAGCAAGGTCTGCATAACATTTGCAAATCAGTGCATTCTGAAGAGTGAGTAATGATATAAGTTGTAATAGAACTTTGTGGATGAGACTTAAACCTCTATAATCTCCACGTTATCCCCATAACACATTTTATAACATGCCATTATCCAGCATAGTTTCACATGGGCTCTGTTTTTGTTAATCCACCATTATACATGATTTACTGTACATTTGCAATTAACTTTGCGCAAAGCTTCCTCTTTTAGGTGTTTTTTGACAGTTTGGGTAATTACTGTATAACTGACACCCGCAAATGTTTCCATAAATGCATTTTAAAGACATCTATACTTTTTCTATGATGAACAGTTTATTGTTTTTTTAGAATATTTAAAACACACACACATATCAATCAGAAAAATGAAGCAGTGCGCATACAACAAAATAGAATGAACGGAAGACAAAGCGCAACCATAGAAAAAGAAACTATAAATACATTTTAGAAAATTATTTAAAAATAAAATAAATAAATAAATTATTAAAAAGACAGTGATGCACAGAGCCATACGTATGTACAGTATTTTATCAAAATGTAACCCTCAGTCATGTTTCATAGTGTAATGCTAAGTTTATGAGCCGGGACATCATTAAATGCCCAAAGAGTACGAATGATATTTTGCCACATTTGGAGTTGTAATCCTTCACTTTATTAAGCAACCTATAGGACAGTTGTTCCAGGGCAGCCAGCTGGCCCAGAGCAGCGCGCCATTAATCCAGTGCTGGCGCAGAGGAGGCCTTCCATTCTTTGACCAGAAGTTTCCGGTCTAACATGAGGACAATCTGGGTCCAGTTAGAGAGTGGAGGGGTCAGGTCACTTAATGCAGAGGGGTCCCCCAAGATAAACAGACTAGGAGTGAACGGGATATTCTGGTCGACAATTTTCTCTACGATTGTATGTAGGGAAGACCAAAATGCCTGAATTATCGGGCAACTCCAGAACCTGTGTGCAAGGGTACCATTTTTGTCCCGATACCTCCAGCATTCTGAGTTATCAACAAAACCAACCTTTTGCAGCCTGGATGGTGTCCAATAGATTCTATTCAGTATTTTGAGTTGGATAAGTCACGTTTGCAGTTCCCATGACATTTTTTTCCCCATTTCTGAGAATTCTGCCCCAATCAGCATCTGTGAATGACACCTTTAGGTCTGTTTCCCGTGCCATTTTAAGGGACAATATATTCAAGTCCAAGGCCATAAGAAACATAGCGAGGTAAGCAGAGGCTTTATGGCCACACCCAAAAATTGTTAGGACCTTCTCTAGCTTGTCACTGCCCGGTGGGACTACTGAAGGGGAGCCACAGACCTGCACCAGGAAGTGTCTTAACTAAAAATACTTCCATTGTTGATTACATGGTAAGTCAAATTCCTGTCTAAGTGCCTCAAACAATTTTAATGTCCCATCATGGCACAAGTCTCCAAGCACCCTAATCCCTTTCTGCCACCAGAGCTTCCAAAGGAAGGGAGATTTATTTTTACAGAGCTTGGGAGTTTGCCAGATCCTGGCAGACTGGAGCAGATACGGATCAAATTTAAAGATCTTTGCTACTCTCTTCCAGAACCACTGAATGTGGGACAAAATGGGATGTGACTGATTCTGTTGGGCTAATTTAGCTGTGATGTATGCTATGGGTGTGAGAGGGGAGGACACTGCGCTTTAAGGTGGAACCACGAGGGGGCTCTCTCCGGGGGCAAAGACCCCCATATGCCTAATGCTGAACGCATAATGGTAAAAGACCAAGTTAGGCACACCCAGTCCTCCTCTGTCCACTGGCCTCAGCAGCTTTCGCAGGTTCATCCTGGGGCGTTTGATATTCCATAAAAATGTGTTACAAAGTTGATCAAATTGTTTGAAATAGCGCAAAGGAATTCAGACTGGGGCAAAAAAATTAATTTCTGAGCACAAATCATTTTAATGATGTTTGTCTTGCCCCACATAGAGAGATACAATGGAGACCACCGCTCTATATCAGCTCGCACTTTGTCCAGCAGGGGGTCAAAATGTATTTTGATCAGATCCGTCAACATGGGGGGGAATGTTAACCTGAGATATTTAATGCCTTTCTTAGGCCAGGCAAAAGTGCCTGACTGGAAGTAGGATTTGAAGCAATATGGTGTGAGAGGAACAGCCTCAGATTTTGTCCAGTTGACTTTATAACCTAAATTGATGAGAACTTCCCAATAATTGATGTAAGATATTGTCTGCATACATCATCAATTTATGACATTTGTCACTGATTTGTATACCGGGAAAAGCAGGTTCTCTACGTATAGCCACTGCTAGCCGTTTGAGTGCAACTGCAAAACTTGAAAGAGAGGGGTCTCCCTGCCTCGTGCCTCTTCCCAGTTCAAATGGAAGGGATATGATGCCGTTTGTAAGCACTGACGCTGTGGGGTGAGTGTATACGAGCCTAATCCAAGCTATGAACATTTTGCCGAAGCCGAAACATTCCAGGGTGGAGAGCAGATAATGCCACTCCACCCTGTCAAACGCCTTTTCGGCATCCAGCGAGATAGCAGACATTGGGGGGTGTTATCCTGAGTGGCCCACATAATATCAATAAGTCTGCTGATGTTGTCAGCTGAGGCGCGCGGACGTGTAAAGCGGACCTGGTCAGGATGGATCAAACACACCTATACTTTTAATTCTCCAGCACCATTTCGGTTACATTATTTACGCTCAAGCAGGATTTTATTTTATTATCAGCCATGACAATTACACCTCGTCTCCCTTGATAAGATCAGATTGGTCATACAGGCATGGCTCTGACATCAGTGTGGTAAATGTAGACAGAAACCCCAGGTCGGGCGTATTTTAAAGTCCCATGACGGCCATAATCTCTACGTCTGGCTTAGATTTCACTCCATCCATTACAATTTGATACAAAATCAGGGCTACTAAACAAAATACGGAGATCTAAGAGCAATCCTCCCTCTTTTCAGGAAATAAAACTGTCCAGAGACACCTAAAAAAAGTGGTTTATGGTGAGATGTGTGAGGGGAACTCCCAGAGAAAAATCTACCTACCCTTTTAGTTTATCTTCCAATCATTTGTTCTTTGCCAAGAAATGCTTTAAGATCAACTGCTGAATTACTGATCTATAGTGTTCAGTGCCTGCTCTCTAAGGGGGTTGCTAGAACATCTGTTATCATTTTTTACTTTTAATGACATAATGTTTTAATGTGGGGTTCAGGTACACACTGCACTGATTTACCAGCCTTTTTAAATTAACAATTGAGCCAGCAGGTCAACCATCAAACACCAAGAAAATTACAAACATAATGTACAGTCAAAGGAACTGGTACCTCATTTTAAAATTGATCCTGCAAGCTGACCGGCAATTTTAAATCACTCTGTAATTGCACGAATGATAAACCCAGGCCCCTTCTTGAAGAAACCCAGTTTATTTTGACTCTTTAATCTATAGATGTAGAGGCAACCAGATCCAGGCCGCACCCCACCCCACACACTGTAAAGCATGAGTCAAAAAGTAAACAGTATCTGTGATTAATTTCCCAGCAGCGGTAAGTGTCCCACACATGCTGGGTGGCAGTGACATTCAGGCGTCTGCTGCTTCACTGATAGTTTGCTTACTGTTGCTATCAAACAACATTTATCAGATGTATTTGATAAATTAATCCCAAGGCACGGCTTCTTATCCAAATGTCAGGCCTCACACAGAGTGCGCTGTGCTTGGAGGCAATCAAATGCAAACTTGTTGTGGTTTTATTGATATGTCCGAGTCAAAAATGTGTCATCTCGCTAATACGAGCTAGAGTATCAAATAAAATAAAGGCACGGTCTTACGCAAT
>NC_045750.1:13237592-13237947 GCF_008692095.1 Etheostoma spectabile
CAGCATTGATCAATCACAGCTATTCAAATGTGACTGGGAGTGGATCCCACATAAAGATTGTAACTTCAGACTGAAACATTGACAATTACAGTACACAGTGCCAGAGCTGCTAAAAAGAAAATTTGGTAAAGAGTATAATCTGGCAACATTGTTGCCCAGCCTGGGAGGCAGTAAATGTGCAGGTTTACCTCTTCCCAGAATAATAGGCCCTGGAGGCTGTCTAGCAGTGTCACTGGGCTCTCATTAGCATGTAGCTGCTAACCGTGAGCAGAGTAGTCTTACCTTAGGGGATCAGGGGTGCATGACCCCTCATCTGGCTCTGATTTACAAGAATGAAGGTGGAAAAGAAGGTCCC
>NC_045750.1:13237957-13241650 GCF_008692095.1 Etheostoma spectabile
TTTAAGCTAAAAAAAAAAAAAAAAGACTTTCATTTCAACACTTCTGATTTCAGCTTCTCAATTAGCTTTCTTGGACCATCAGCATTTTGGATGCTTTAACTTTAAAGAAAGTTACATGAACTCAACCATGCAATTGCCAATTTAATCACTGCTTCAAGCCAAGATTTTACAACAAAGAAAAGGAAAAGGAATTCAATTTCATGTCCAGCTTTCATCTTCAGAAAAGATCTATTACTGTATATAAAAGTCAACTGTACAGGATTATGTGACAGGACACATGATTAATGTATTGCTTTGAGGAACTAAGAATAACCCTGAGAGAAATTACCCATTTTTCATCTTATTTTCATCATACTTTGAGTCCCTCACTCAGTATTGTAATACTTCATGGAAAAAGAGTTTTGCTCAGAGAGTAAACATGAACTAAAAGTATTTTTATGCAAACTACAAAATAATATTTCCTGTTTGCAATCCAATTTTTAAACTGGTCTAAATTGTACCATATGTTCCAAAAATTACTTTTTGCAAAAGCACATCCAGCAAGACCTCAGGTTAAAAATAGACACCAGGGAAATTTGGAGGTTGTTCAGGTATGTTGTTGGTTAGCTTCATATGGTAGATCCATTGAAGCCTCTCAATTATGATCAAGTATATCTACAGATGTGGTGGGAGAACAGATTTATAACAGACTTGTGTTGGGATTCGTTGGCTGAAATCAGATTAGATGTTAATCTTAAACTCATAGCCATTACTGAAAAACGTGGGGTGCTTTTGAAAAAGATATTGTGAAAAAAAATGGGATTTGACTCATGAAAGTCGACTTGACAAATGAAAGTCCAAAAATGTGGGAAGACAGAGTCCAAGTGGTTGTGTAAAAGCTTTATATACACATGAATACTACATACTTTACCATAATGCAGCAAACCACAATTTCACTCATAAAGGAATAGTTTGACATTTTGGGAAATGCTTTTTTTGCTCATGTGCATTAACTAGAACCTGGCTAGAGCAGGAATTAGTTAACTTAGGTTAGCATAAAGACTTGAAGTAGTAGTGGTGGCAACAGTTAGCCTGGCTCTGTCCAAAGATTTTAAAAAATTGCATACCAATATCTGTCCAGCTCACTAATTAACATCTCACATTAAATCTCATTTGTTAAATCTGTTTGAAACTATTTCTATTTAAATTATAAACAACTGATTAAGAGGTGCTAGCAGGAGGTTGAACTTTGGATGTAGTAAGGCCAGCGGGTTCGCCATGCTTCCAATTTTTATTCTACACTACCTAGGCTATCTTCATATTTAGAGTGCAAACATGAGAGCTGTATCCATCTTCTCACCTAACTCTCAGCAAGAAAGTTAATAAGTGTATATCTAAAAACGTAAAAACTATTCCTTTATGACTGATCTGTCTAAGTTTTTTTTTTTTTAGCATAAGCCTTTTACCATTTTGTTACTACACAAACAGTGGAGAGCTTAGTCTTCAGAAGCATTCATTGCTGTACAGTATGTTTTATGAATAGCAGGAATATTGCCCAAACAGCAGATTTGCCATGGCTGTGAGAATTTTGTAGGTCCTACCTGAACACACTTTGAGTCATACCTTTTCCTACACAGGCCTATTGAAAGTGAAGGCTATAAATTCAATAAAGGTCCAGAAACAAAAACAGTTTTCAAAAATCAATGTCTTGACATAGATAGTCATTGACGCAGAAAAAACAATATTGGACTTATTCATGGGTTTTCATTTCACTAGAGGAATTGGACTTGCTTCATCTGGCCTTTTACATTGGATTTACTGCATTATTGTATCTATTATGGACCCCGGTAATTGAAATTGCCATGCCCATAATTATCCACAAATACCAACCAAGTCAAATCCCACATTTTCAGTGGATTTCAGTTTTTCCGTCTTTTTGCTCTGATTTGTATTACGATCTAATATTCATTCTTAAAACCACGTAAACATGTTAAACATCTATTATGGGCACTGTGAATGTGAGTACTGCACTGCATGCCATTTACTGCCTGTAATACTTTACAATCTGCAATTTTAAACTTGTGCTGCTCATTGCAAATTGTGGTAGATAGAATGACCAGATAAATACCTAAATCCAGAGTTCAAATACAGAAAAAAACTCTTTTAAAGGGAAAGTTCATCGACAAACAAACCAAACCAAGAAGCTGTGCAACATTTAAAAAAAAATCCATTTCCAAAGACTATCTCAGTTTTTCCCCTTCACTAAAGACCCCTCTGAGACTATTACAGTTACCTTTAAGTTTTACTAACTGTGACCCAATACCCCAAAGTAAGCGCCCATAGAAAAGCCACTGAAATTAATTACAAGGAAAGTTGATCTTCCCATTGTTAATTTGCCAGTTAAATGTTGGCGTCCCTGCGGGAGCGTAGAGATCTCAGAAAAGACTCACTGAGAGAAGTCATTATTGTGGCTAGCTTTGTAAAGATACTATTTCAGTCCAGGAAGCTACAGAGCTACGGCCATAACCACTAACCCACCGAAAAACACACAGGTTCAACATTATTCCACATGCAGAAGATACGAGAGAGGGGCTTTTTGCTTTGATCCTCCGTCTGTCTTTTCTCAAGAATGAATACCATTACAGAGGGTCATTAAGATGCCTGCCTAGCAACCCACTGGCATCAGACTACACTATGTTGGCTGCAAGCCTGAAAAGCTAAGAAAACATTGGCCCAAGTGATGATTCAAGCTTGGCTGAAGGAGCAGAGAAGACATGACAAGAGCAGTGTGCCCATGTGTTGAATCATATCTTATCATGGATGTCAGCCCAAAGTACTTTTTCATTTCACAGCGTCATACTAGAACAGTGTTTGTCTTTACCGCCACTGCTGATACAATCAGCATCAGACTGAAAAAATAGATTATAATTCTTTGGCCTCGCAATACTGCTGCTGCTATAAGTCTGCATTTCACACAGCTGGCTTTTTTGGACTTAAAAGAATATCTTTATAGCACATGAGCTAATCCAAAGAGGATATACAACGCTCTAGGAAAGGCTGGCCATTGTAGACTGGGGGTATAAGATTAGGAGACATGGTTCTTAAAATGTCTTACTATGAGCAATCTTCCCTGACCAGCCGTAAAATTGTCTCTCTCTCTAACCCTCTATTCACTGTTGGCTTCGGCAGCGAGTTTCCATGAGATCGCAATGCCTTCCTTGCTCTCAAGAGCTTCTAAGATACCACAGAGTAAATGTAAAGCGATAATTCACTGGGGGAAAAAATGACTGCATAGTCAACTGGTAAAGACACGGTTGGGCTGGAGGACAATGCGAGGTGGATGACAGATTGATAACGGAAGAGACGAAGCATGTACTTCTGTTCTGTCCATTATCGTTTTACTGCAAATGCATGCTGTGGTTTTATATTGCACTGCCTTAAAATGCAATATTTTGATAGAGTGCTTTCAAGCTGCCGACTTTTCACAGAAGCTGTAGGAGTTTAGTGCCTAGCCGGTTTGGATTCATTGTGCATCTTAGTATGAATGGCTCAAATTAAAGCCTATTCACTGCTCCCCTGGCCAATATTTACATTTTTATAGAGCCAATTGTGCAGGTTGAACATATTGTAAAGGTATAAATTGTGCAGGTATTACTGTGAAAATGGCAATTGATTTATACTGTGACATATGTGACTTAAGAATCAGTAAGCAAG
>NC_045750.1:13241720-13242980 GCF_008692095.1 Etheostoma spectabile
TTGGTAACTTGACAATTACTCACTGGGTCCATTTACTGGTGAATTGGTGGGCTGTCTCACAACTGCAAGTAGTCAACTGGGAGGAAAAAAGGAATGCTAATGCTGAGGAGACAGACAACGTGGCTTTCTGATATCAAGAGGTTCATGTTGGATAAAGAGATGTTAGTGTTCGCCTCTCTTTTTAGACCAAGAAGTATAAGGCTGTAAGGGTGGTAAAGCTAGTGGGGGTGAATTACCCCATATTATCCAGATAATCCAGAATTATCATAGATGCCTTGTTAAATTTGCTGATTAATGAAATATAACCGGTACGAAATCCCCCCCCATTCAATCATTCACTACTCTCTACATGATAATCTATGGTTTACTCTTTAGTGATGAGTAACACCTATATAGGAGACCTATAAATGCTTTCCTGTATTTTCGGACATATTGTATCTATAATATTACAATGTTGGATGTTCATAGTACTTGTGGCAAAAGTTTCAATTAAAAAGGTAGACGTGTTTAAAAGCAATCCCTGCGAGCCAAAACCTCAGAGTACCCACTGTTCTGAACGTTTTGGTTTCAAAGGTTTTTTCCACTCTCGGCTCCGTATCACATCATGCAGATTAATTTGTTTTACATTTATGAACAAGTATTTACCCTAACCCAATACACCCGGACATAAAATAAAAACAAAAAAAGAAAGAATGATCCGTATTACAGTCCGGGGAAATCCAATATGAAAGTAGTAGCATTTAGCCCACTCACAAATTTACAGTATATGAGTCAGATGAGGTGTACCTAATCTGAGTACAGAAAAAAAAAGACATGGCACCATATCATTGAGCCACTTGCAGTAAAACGAGGGGAGATAGAGTTCCATTCTTTCAAAGTAACCCTTTTAGCAATAAGCATACAAAACATTAAAGCCAGCTAGGTCTCATATGGCAGTTTTAGGGAGCTTTAGAGCAACCCAAAACAGCAAGTGAAGGGGTGTCAAATTTTTAACCAATGATGTAAGAATATCACCAAAGAAAGTCATAACTCATAATATTTTTCTGTTTAAATTATGCTCAAAGTGAAACGCCTGACACCGTCTGAATGCTTGGTCAGAGCGTTTGATAGGCAAACCGCTTCTGAAAGCCCCTCTCCTCACACTTTTTTGACATCAGACTACAATTTTCGTAATTTTCCAAAACAGACAATTTGACAATGGCTCCCACTTTTTAAGTATATATACACTACCGGTCAAAAGTTTGGGTTCACATACAAATT
>NC_045750.1:13242990-13260514 GCF_008692095.1 Etheostoma spectabile
TCCTCTCCATTATAGACAGAATACCAGCTGATCTGAGTGGGTGGCTGATTTTAATGCAATATCTACATTGCCAATTATCCGCAACCATTCACCCAATGTTCCAAAGGCACATTCTGTTTACTAATCTGATATCATTTCAAAAAACTAACTAGAAAAACATTGGCGAACTCTTTTGCAATTATGTCAGCACATAATGTAATCTGAAAACTGCTGCCCTGGTTAAAAAAACAATGCAACTGATCTCAGCTGGTATTCTGTCTACAATGGAGTGCAATGGAAATTTGTGAGTGACCCCAAACTTTTGACCGGTAGTGTTTACACAGTACAGATTAAAACCATGAACACCTTCAAGAAAAAAATGTCCAAAAGTATTGATCATTATCCCCATGACATGCATGCGTTGCCATTCGGAGATGCTTCTTTAAACGTCAGATGACATCTTGTATGACCTAGTTTATTTTAAGCATACTAAAGACCCTAAAGTCTTTCATTACAGATGTTTTTTAAGTTACATTATCTGTTGCTGACATGCATGTTCAGTTCTTTTCTGAGCCACAGAAAGTCTTCAGTGTGTCGTTGCACTGAGGCTCGTCTTTCTAATAAGGTGTTACTAAACACTGGGGATAACTGTCTTAAGCAATCTGCTCTATGTCTAACCTCAAACATGCACAATGAATTTCCCACCGTCTTATCTACAACTGAAACTGAACAAACACAAAAATGTGTGTCCCTCTAGACTGTAAGAGTCTGTGATTGTGTTATTTGGCATCCCTAACACTACCTTGGGAGCTATTATTGCGCTAAAATTTTGCAGTGAGGGGACAATTATCTGGCCTCTTTAGTCCGTGTGGATGATGTAATTAATTGCAGTTTTATCCTTGTGTGTGAATCTGCAGAGTCAAGCAGCAGCAGCATTTGTGGGTCATGGACACATAGTGTATGAATTGGTGATAAAGACAGGAGTTGGACAGTTGGAAAGAGAGCTTGAAATAAAAATGTAATAGCTAGTTTTCATAGAATAAATTACCTTGAGGACCACTAATTTCAGGGTTACAGTGTTTAGAAGAATGAGAAGAATGTGGAAAAATACATCCTCCCTGATGGTTATGGCAACTATTGTTTGTTTTTGTACCTGTGTGTAGGGAACGAACATGAAAATCTTGGATGGATGCCATGGTGGAGAGAAGATTGCACCAGGACTTGGGATAGTTGCTCTCAGTAAGTCACTGTTTGATGTTATAAGAGGAAATATGGATTATAGGTAGTGCACTACACTTTGTTTTATATAATTTTTAAAAGGAATATTTGATTATATTCTTATATTTTTAAGACAGTGAGCACAGTGACATCTGCCATTTTAAGTGAAATATTTATTTCAACTTAACTTTCTGGAACGTAACATTCTGATATTGATACTGAAGCTTTGTTGAGTAAAACTTAACAGTCCCAAACCTTGAGCTGATAGGCCATATTAAAACAGAAGATATACATTGAAATGTTCCAAACATGGACATATTGACCCTGCAATTTGTGGTCGCTAAAGTGTCAGCTAGTGGGGTTCCCAATATTTTACACAAATGATTTACATTTACTGTAGCACTGTTCTAGGCAGTTAATTTTTTTCCGGTCTTGTGTCTATATAACTGGGAACACAATTATTCAACTTGAGTAAAATGTGGTATTTTTTTCCATCTCTGCCTGCTTTAATCAAACCAAATCTACACATAAAAGGCCTGTCCTCTCGCAAATTACATTTTTTAACATCTTGAAAGTCATCCATATCCGCAAAAACACTAAAAGGAAGTTTCCAGTGTAGCTTTTATGATCAGAAATGAGTCACTAAACTGATGTCAGTCCAGTAACTAATTTGAGTTTGCTTGTCTGTGAGGCATCGTGTCTCCATTCATCCCAGTTTGGCTCTCCTCCCTGATAGGTACGTAGATAAATTGTTTTTTGCAAACATGAACGTCTGACAATGCGGGATGAAATAAAACACACCTTGTGCTGCATTCATCCAGCTGTTCACTGTCCCGAGGTTGGAATGTGCTGCCATGTGAAGCCCCAGAAGAAGACATTCATTAAAGGATTAGCGCCCACACTTTGTACTGACACAAGAATGAGGGGAGCTGAAAGGAGAAGAATGAAATGATCAAAATGATATTCAAGCACAATTTTACACATGAGAGGAGATGCTGGGGGTGTAAGTAGCGGCAATCAAAACAAAGTGCAAAGATCCTCACTTTTCTGAGGCAGCGGCATGCTGGCAAAGATAACAGCTGAGGTGGAATCCTGCCGTGGCTAAGCCTCTTTAGTGCACTTGCCTTTCAAGGTGTCAAAGAGGCTGACATCAAAGAAGCCGTGGCCACTTTAGCGTTTCTTTAAATGGAGCAGTGATCAACAAATTCTCAGCTTGGGAAGACACTTTGTCCCAGGAGAGCAACAGCAGCAGCGTGGAAGTCAAAAGATGAATTCAGAAAGTAATTTAGTTAGTGAGCGTTCATGGAAATGGTACCAATCTTCCATGGCCTTCCAGTAAGAGCTCATATTTTCAATTTGAGATGTATGCACTCCCCTCAAATAGTTCATTCTTTGGTGTCCTAAAAACAGGTTTTAAAGTGTTTCAACTCTAGTTCCAAACCAAACAAAAGCATTACATTTCTTTGCTTGTTTATTGAAAGTTTCAATAATAGGCAATTTGGCAGCGACAGTAGGAATCCTCAACCCAAAAACCATAGAAGTGGCAGTATGTGTGGTCTGGTGCTGCCACTGCAGTGAACTCCAGAGAAGCAGGAGGACCAGGGCCAGCTTATTTCCCGTAGCATAACACATGCCGACAGCAGGCAGACATGGCAAACTGGACTCTCCTTGTTCTCACACTCTGTGCCAAATTGGGGGAAATTCTTCCAGTGGCAAGTATCAATTACTCACTTTAAACAAACATCCAAGGCTTTTGAATATTAACACAGTGCATGCATGTCTCCCAACAGGGCATCTGATACAGGGAGACCACACACACGGAGTCACCTTTCAGCATCACCTTTCTCCTTGCACTGACTTTTTTTCTCATTTGCATGATCCATTAGGCCTGTAACAATGTTTTATGTAGTGGCGTTTTTTTGTTCAATGGCAGTTAAAGCATTAGAGCCATTAATTTAATGAGATGGGTCACACTTTTGTTTGCATCCATCAAACACGTTTCCAATACCGGCGTAGTGTCACCTAACAGCAGTGTTAGCTATGATCCTATGGATTCGTACCAGAGGACGCCCCCACCCACAGTTGCAAGTCAAGTCGGCATTTGAACGTTAAAAATCCACCGAAGCACCTTAACACGTGTTTTAGTAATGCAATTAGTCTGTCTGTTGTGTTTAATCTACTAGTGTCCTTTGTTCAATCAGTAAAGTTACTGTAATTCCTTACATTATTCTACCGTAGTTGCCCGGGGATTTGGGCTCTTATTTTTCTAATCTGTACATACCAACTTGTTTGCTAACATTTGCTGAGGTTCTAAGAGATACGTTGATGGTAAGTGTTGATTTTGTTTTGATGTGCCAAATTGCAATTGGATTATTGGACTGTTGAGCTAAAGCTATGCTAGCGGTAGCTGACAATTGTTGCCATAGCAACTCCAAACATACTGGGCTGTAGCCGTCTCAAGCCAGAGAATTTGAACACACTCGGGGTTTTTTTCTTATAATTAATGCTTTGTTTTGTATTGATGGGGATTAATGTTCCGTTGTCAATTTTATGTAAATTTAAGCAAAAAACGCAATGTTTTATGATAATAAGGGGGTGTATTTTACTTCATAGGCTGTGTAAACAAAACAGTGATATATAACAAAAGATGTATCCTGGCATTCATTCAAAACTTTAATTAGTTTAAAAAAGAAATATATATATAAATAAATTATTTCTGAGACAATTAATTGAACAGCAAAATTTGGAATCATTATAGAGACTCCATATGTTCATTGCTGCTCTCTTTGACCACTTTTAATTGAGGTGACATAATCAGCCTACAAACAGAAAGAAAGACTACATTCTCTATACTATCTCCCAAAAGTGAAGTCTAGTGAAGTAACATATACACCAGAGAGATTCTGCCTGACACCATAGGGCTGTATTCAGTCTTTTTTAACGGTTGTGTCAAATAAAGCATCAGCAGGGAAAACACATCCATCATTCTGAAATGTCTGACTTGCCAATCACATGCAAGTGAAGTCGACAGCCATGAAGTCTGCATCGCCTGGCACGGCCCCATCTGTTACAGATATACAAGAAACTTCAAATGGTCAGCTTCAGCCTTAAAACATATCGCACAGCAGTCACACGGCCATGTGGTCCTTGTGAAGCTGCCGGTTTCAAATTAAAGTGTGTAGTAGATGTGGGGAGATCACACCATTCATGCTAAGCTAATAAGTTGAGTCTGCATGAGGCAAAACCACGAGATTCAGACGTTTCACTGGCTCTTGAAATGTGCATGTGCACAAAAGAACACACAATTAAGCTGGCTACCATCACTAAAGCTGTGTGTTTCATTATTCCCTGAGAAATTTGTAAATAAAATTATTTGTGATAACATTTATTAGAGACATACTTTCTATTTTTGGGACCATTTAAAGCTCAGATTAATAGATAAATACAGATGACAGAATGCTTGTGCAGAAACAATTCCAGAGTAAATTGAGTGCAACTTGAAGGTGGACATTCTTTTTACTTTACTAAACATCTACAATACATTTACAGATTTGTTTTTCGAAAGAATGCGCAAATATTGTTCTTAATAATCATACAGAAAGAGATCACCCAACTTTTGTATCCATGAAAACTTTCAAAGTGAAAACTTTCAAAATTTTGAAGTGGCTTGTTTGGTGCATATTCTCTATGTAACACTCAAAAAAATTGCCCTATCCCCAACCCCCGTGATGATCACAGGTAGGCCTATTGTGAATAACAAGCTATTTAAACGCTTGTGAATGCGCACAGATTAACAAAATGGATCACAACAAGCTGAGGACGAAAACACGAACTGCTAGCTGGAAGCAAAAAAACCTAGAGGAATTTCACTCCAGATCCTGTAGGGTGAGGAAACATTAAAGAGGTTAAACCAAAGTATATACCAAAAAGAAAAACTTCATCACAAAGGAAAGTAGCTAAGTCCATATGGAGTTGGGTTTGGAACCGGAGGTTTGCAGATTCAAGTCCACGTACAGACCAAAGTATGGTGGTGGACTGGTAGCTGGAGAGGTGCCAGTTCACCTGCTGGGCACTGCCAAGGTGCTCTTGAGCAAAGCACCAAACCCCCAACTGCTCGGGGGGCTTTTCTATGGGCAGCCCCCTCACTCTGACATGTCTTCATATAGTGCATGTATAGGTACTGAGCATGTGTATGTAATTCAGGCCTGTGTGTAATAACAACAGAGTGTACATTTTAATTTCCCCTTGTGGGATTAACAAAGTATAAATAAAGTATACATTAAAACCTGGATTTAAACTCAGCATTCATCCATACAAACTAAAACCAACACAAAAACTCCTTTAACAAGCAACCGCTTTTTCTTTTTAAATATTACAAGAAAAACATTTTGCTGTCCTTAATAATTTTATGTATTTTCAACAACAAATAGATAACACACCACAGAGATGCTGACCACGGTGGTCTTTCACCCCTGCTGCTTAAAAATTACCAGTGATGACGTTAGCTGTGAAAGCTTAAACTGGTGCACATGTCAGCAGCTCCGCAGGCTTAAACATACCGCATGAGACTTCTACATTAGGGTTTTTTTAGTGCGAAAAGTATTGTGAAAAAGAGTCAAAAGTCTAACACTTACTGGGAAATTGAAAACATTCGGGCGTTTTCACACAGGAAGGGTTGAGGAGGCTTTGATTTCTTAAAGTGTTGACAGTGCAAGGACACCTTATACAGAAACCGCCCTCCCAATGGCTCCTTGAGCAGCTCCCAATACAACAAAGACTTCAAAAGAACTGCAGTTTAAAGGCGGTACTATGAGACACAAATGCATAATGGAATTTCTTCATCGATAACAATGTAATTTGAATATTGACCCAGAACAAAAGGGCAATGGTTTGCATGTTAGTTATCTCCATATCCATTTACTGTTGCAATGAAAGGCAAAAATCTAATCCAGGAGTCACACTGTAACTATCAAACGTTATTTGAACTTCAGGGTTGTGCTAAAAAACTCTCTACTGTACATCCAAAGCAAATAGGTATTTTTGTGGACTGACTACAGATGGGAAGTTGAAAATCACAGTGTGAGAATGGCTCTCGACCATGAGAATAAAGATGAAGCCGTGTTTTCATATCAAACTAATAAGAGTCATATGGGGAGAAAAAGGCTTCAGCAGTCCACACTGGGGATTGATGTGGAGAGTAGAGTGAGAGATCGTGGCAGCACTGTGTTTTTCTTGTGCTGTTGCAAAAACAGACACCAGGACTCAAGTAAAGTAGTAAAGTAGCAGCCCCTCCATAATGCTTGGTTTTAGCAATATAACCCCTAGTGATTCTGAACGCTGACACCACGTACAGTATCTATATTCCCTTTGATTTTGGCGACATGTTCAGCATAGAATTTGGTTAAAAATCAATTCTGATTTACGATGCCATTTTAATCAAGAGAAACATTCTTATAGGTCTCTTTATAAACTAGAAATCTATTCTTTAACAAAAAACAAACAAAGAAGGGGTTCATTGTAAAGTTGATCGGAACCTCATCAGATCACTTTTCACTGGGAACAGTTTGCCGAAGGGCCCTTTAGGCTTCAAGCAAAACCCTAATTTCCTTGCAAATCCCATACAACAATATTAGTTTTAAACCAGCAAAGCATTTTACGTCATCTCAAGAGAGCAATGGTGGCCAAAAACTGTAGGAAATGGAGTCACAGGAAGGATTTAACACTTGTGCCAACAAACACGAAGTGTATGAATTTGTTCATATAACAAGCTCAGAAAACCTGTCGGGGTGCTTTAAATTGTGTCATGATAGTATTTTTCATATTTAGCGTGATAACCATACTGTACTTATAATTTATACTCTGGCCCTGGAATACAAATTCTTTTCAAATGTAGATTTTATAGTTGGAATGGCAAATAAATGACCTGAACTTGAACTCGGTATAACTCTAACCAGAAGCTTCAATATAATAGTAATGTGTTTCCTATTCCACAAAGCCCAATGAATGTGAAGCAACAGCAAAAACTGGTTTTGGCTTGGTTAAGTCAACTACCGGACCCACCGCCTCAACAGCCTTGGATTTACTCTGAGAATTTATACAAAAACACATATTCCTAACACAGCAAACAGGCCCATTTTTAAATGTTTAAAAAAAAATGTATTAAGAGAGAAAGTGGCTATTTGAAAACTTACATATCTGCTTTCTTTCCTTTTTCATTTTTTTTTTGTATATTTAGAAATCACAGTGTTTCACATAGTTAATATTTTATACTGTATTTTAACCATTTCAATATTACTTTTTTATTCTGATAGAAATAAGGATAGAGCAGTTACGTTAACTTTGTTCTCTACCGTATCCTTTTGCTATTTTCTGATTATTAAAGATTCATTTTAGCTTGTGATTAACTTTAGTTTTGCTCCAAACAATGAGTGAATGGAAAGCCCCCAACATCCAACTACACAGGATGCGATGCATCATTAGCCTGTATTTCTCTAAGAAGGATATCTGTTGCATCACTTTGCATTTTTCTGTGACTGACATTTTAAAAAGGAGCACAAAAGGGCCAAGACAAAAGCCAGGGCTAATTTCTTTGTGGTGTTATATGATAATAACTCAGTACCTTCCCCTGCACTGAGGCAGAGAGTAAACTGGGATAAAGGGGAATTTAACATCCTTTTAGCTGCCAGGAGCCCGTTAGACCCTGTAAGCTTATATTTTGTATTTAGTGGTGAACTTATACAAGCATGCATGCATGCAGGCACACTTGCACTCTTACCCACAAGACCAAAATACTCAGTTTAAAGCTGTAAGTGACAAAGAATGTGCATGCTAGCTAGCTAAAGGCTAAATGTGTTAGGAATATGTGTTTTTGTATAAATTGTCAGAGTAACACCAAGGCTGGTGAGGCGGTGGGTTTGGTAGTTGACTTAACTATGCCAAAACCTGCTCTTGCTGTTGCGTCACATTCATTGGGCTTTGTGGAAGACTTAAGACTATGACTGATCATAACTCACTAATCTGGCTTATTGGAGGGCTGATGTAACTTCCTTTTTCACTTTCAATGATCACATTCACAGTTGACCTATTCTTGCCAATGGATCATTTCCAGAGGAATGGATTTTTTTTTTTTTATTTTAACACACTAAAATCCAAACATGAAGAGTTTACACTATATTGCCAGAAGAGCAAAAAGGCAAAACAGACAGACAGCTGATGCAGCAAATCAGAGATCTGTGTGGTGATTCACACACCTGCTTTGTCCAACAGTGAGGCGTACAAGTTAAGAGTCGGCCAGAGGATCCTGGACCCAGTTTAGTCTAAGGGAGCCAGACAATGACTCAATAGCAGGTTTTTGACGCAATGAGTAAATCAAAGAGGACAAAGGTTGTGCTCTGTGGAGCCCACAAGCAGGTGCGTTAAAAATGTATCTCAGTAAATCGTCCTTATTCTTCTTGATTTATATCGTTTTTGTGATCAGACCTTTATTTTTTTAAATACTGGAGGTTATATTTAGAATAATAGCAAATCATCAGCTTCTAAATCCACATCGTAGTTGGAAAAAGCCTGCTTTAACCCCTGCCCCAATCTGTTTGTCAAGCTTAATATTGGAATCAATTTTAACACCTAAATTGGTAACGGTTGGCTTGACAAATTGAGCCAAGGGACCCAGGTTGACAAGGGGGGTCCAATTGTGGGCACAGAAAACAACCACTTCCGTTATTGTTTCATTCAAACTTAAAAAAGTTAGAAGCCATCCAGGCCTTTATGTCAACAAGGCATTTGAGCAGTGGTCTGAGAGAGATGCTCTTTTTAAGGAACAAATACATCTGGCTGTTGTCAGCATAGCAGTGGAATAGAATGCCATGTTATATAAGTATGGAACCAAGCAGGAGCAGATAGAGAGAGAAGCAGAGAAGGACAACAAGTCACCACAGCTGACACAGAAAGTGCGGCCTTCCAAATAAGACCTTAACCAGCTGAGAGCTATGTCCTCGATGCCCACCCAGTCAGTGTTCAAAACAAGAAATCATGCTTTTCATGGTCCACCACGTCAAATGCAGAAGTTAGATGAAGAAGCATCAAAACAACACAATCACCAGAGTCTGTATCTAAAAATATATTATTAAATACTTTTAAAAGAGCGGTCCGGAGTTTTAAAACCGGATTGGAAAACTTCAAGAGTGTTTTGTTCTTCCAAAAAGGCCATTTGTTGAATGTAAACCAACTTTTCAAGCATTTTAGCTAGGAAAGGTAGTTAAGATATAGGCCTAAAATTTGCTAGATCTTCAAGATCGAGTCCAGGTTTTTTAATTAGAAGTTGGACTACTGTATGTTTAACATTCCCAGGGACCACACTTGAGGAAAGGCTACTATCAACAACTGCAAGAACAGATGGACATACAGTAGGAAAAAGTTAAAAAGTCAAGGAGGGACAGTGTAACTTGGAGAACCTGAGGGCTTCAAATGACCAACACTCTTGTGTTGTACAGACTAAGACAGGTTCAAAGTTTTCCAAAAACAGCACAGTAGACACAACAGAGATTGAGGAATCATAAGTAGAAGGTAACATCTTAGCCCTGACAGAAGTGAACCTCTCAGCAAAAAGGTGAAGAAATTGTTCACACACACAGCGTGAGAGGCGTCAACACAGGCTGTTGGCTGGCCATTAAGAACAGAGTCAATAGTTTTAAAAAACATACAAGGGTTGTAAGAGTTATACAGAATAATTTCAGATAGGTATTGCCAGCAATCTCGTACTATTTGAAACAACACATGCAGTGTGTCCTTCTTCCATTTGTGCTCAGCTTTGTGGCACTCATATCTGACAGCACGAACTGTGTCATTAAGCCAGGGCTCCACTTTTGCTTTACGTGTCTATAGCCATTTGACAAGTGGAGTTAAGCCATGAGCTGAGCTCCTCTGGATCGCCAAAGAGTCTGGTATGGCACTATTCTGACTGATGACAGATGAGAACTGAACAGCAGTGGAAGGCTTAATTATCTGACAGCGCCTAGCAGCAGCGGGAGGTTTAAAACGTATTACAGGCAAGAACGGACTCAAATAACACAGGCATGTGGTCAGAAAACACTGCATCACAGATCCCTAAGTTAATAACAGGCAAACCAAAGGACAAAACAAGGTCAAGCGTGTGCCTGCGTTCCAGTGTGGGCCCAGACACATATTGCACAAGATTAAAAGAGTCAATAAGATGTAAGACATCTTTTTCCATTGGGTTGTCAGGACAGCACACATGGATATTAAAATCTCCAACAATAAGGACACGGTCATATTTCGGCATGATTTCAAACAAAAGACCGGCAAAGTGATTTATAAAATCCTTATTATGTTTGGGAGGCCGATGGACCACTGCACACAGCACTGTGTGAGAGCAACCCAGCTCGAATGAGATGAGTTCAAAGCTTGTGTGCGTGGATTCTAGCAATAACTGTTTACATTTATAGTCATTCTTGTAGACAGTCGCTATTCCTCCTCCTCGGCCCAATATCCACGGGGAGTTAAAATCAACAGTCATGCCGCAATAATTCAGAGAAAGCACTAGACTCTCGAACAGTCATCTAAGTCTCAATCATAAAAAAGATATCCAAGCCACGGGACGTGAATAAATCATTTAAGATTAAAGTTTTTTTCTCTAGCAATCTAGCATTAACCAGGCCGAACCTGGCAGGAGCCGGTGACATTGACTGCCCAGGAACCCGATACAGAGGCTGCAGGTTCAGCAAATTCACCCCGCGCCAACAGGGACAAGGAGAGCAAGGGCCGCGGGGCTGTAACACACCCAACCAGACCGACAATAGGATCCAACCAGGCGTCGGCAGGTCCCGCAATCGCTGCAAGGTGGAGAGGCAATGGGACTACACGGTATTTACTCCGGGAAGTTGTGTTGAGGAGGGCCTTAATCCTCACCAGCCGTCCGCTGCTTTTACCCCTCCGGTGGTAGAGTTTCCGCCGGGGAAGTAGGGCTGTGGGTCGGCACAGGTAGGATGGGATCCCCCGATAGAAGTGACGGCAAAGTTTCATATCCATACTCTGACTTTACTAGGTCTTTGGCAGAGAGTTTAGTATCCATTAGTGGCTGCCGATCATACACCAGCAGCAGGGTTAACATTTTGCGCAACAAGTGACAAAAAGAGCATTTAAACACACACACACACACACACACACACACAGTGGAGACAGACAGCGGGCCGGTCACACTGGCGCCATCTTGATCACGACACCCAGCCTTGAAACAAAAAAACTGAAAATTAGAAAAGTAAAATATAATTTTATGTACGGGTATATAAAGCACGGAAAAATATAAGCGAGAATGGCAGGGTGCCTTAAATGAGTGGCGTCAGTACCCAAGTAGTCGCGCAAGGAGAGCAAGCGGTAACGTGTATGAGTGGCGCTGTGAGGAAAAGAGAGAGGAACAAGAGATAGCAAAGTAGATGTAGTTAAGTGTGTTAAAAGTGAACAATAAAACAAAAAGGTAGAACTTCTCAACACAAGGTGGCTTAATCTATTATCAATACTGCCGGTAAAATGAAAGGCTTTACCCCCGAAAAAACATTGGCTTAAACCTTAGCCTAGACAATGTTGCAGCGCGTCTAGCAGCTGAGCAGAGAGGGCAACTCAGCAGTTCGCTAAGTTGTTGCTCTCTTTACCAATAGAAGCTGCTCTGTTTTCGGCTACGAAACGTGTAAGTTATAAACAGAAAGACACACCGCTAGCTGCTAGGCTAATGTGCAATGTTAAAACAACAGCAGCGTTAACGTTAATGTGTCTACCACAGCTAAGAACGGAGAAATATCTTTGCCTTCCCTACCATGTATGTTGTTATGTGTCATGGAACGTTGCCCTCCCCAACCCGTTAAATTTGTTCCATCTTTTGATAACTTTTGTTTTTGTCATTAGAATCCATGTCATTAAACACAATGTTTATGACATGGTATTGCGGTTATGCTGTAATCGTCCCAGCCCTAGTGCTGATTTCACCTGGACAGTCACAGGTGTGTGGGATGATTGCGAGGTTGGAGAAGGTTGCTTTCACCTAAAGAGCACATGTCGCTAGCTGAAGGAGACTGTGGAAGACAAAGGACAGAAAGACTTCATAAAATAACACAACAAACGATTCTATAAAACACCTATTAAAGTGCCTATATTATGAAGAAAAAAAAAAAACTTTTTCTGCGATTTGGTGTGTTATTTTGTGTCTTTGGTGCTTCCAAATGCTTTCAAACTTGAAAAAAAAGTGAGAGTTTTAAGTGAGATATGGGTTTCTGAATGTATCCTGCCTTCAGTCTCCGGGTGAGCTGGTCAGAATCGGCAGGGCCGTCTACGTCAACATCCGAAACATTTTGTGTGTGCTAACCACTTTAGCTAATACCACAGCTAGCTGTTTCTCCAACTTCGGTCAGTACAAGGCAGGATTAGCACACTTCCAACTTTGTGTGGAATACTTGCAGACGAGGGACATGTACGTAGTTCTATACAATCTATTTTGTAGATTAGGGTGAATCTGTGTATTGTTTTGATGTTTGTATTGCTTTGTGTATTTGTATTGTTTTTGTTTGTTCATTCTCTATTGAGAATGAGGTGGCTAACCGCTAGCAATGCTAGCTTCTAACTGGTAGCTTACTGCGCAGTATCTAGCCACTGCGCATGTGCAACTCCCAACAAAGATGGGATAGAAGTGACATGCCTCACTCTATAGCTAAAACAGAGATCTCAAAACACAGGGTAAAAAGAGGAGCTGCAGCAATGTGCAGTACAACAACAAAAAAATTGAGGTTGTACCAGAATGGTTGTTTAAAAAAAAAAAAAAAAAACATTCTGGTTGTAATTTGGAGTCATGGAGTCATGTTTCTGCATGGTCTATTGATGCAGGCACTAATACAAGCATACCATGTGATATTCAAGATTCCATATTCTTTATTAATCCCATATCGGGGAAATTCACAATGTCACAGCAGCAAGGAATATTGTAAAAAAAAAAAAAGGGACGAAATTTATGTTAAAAGGTGCTCCAAGCGATGTTGGGTGACGTCACTTCTTGTTGACGTTAGAAGTATTTTCAAACAAAACAAGACTAGCTTGCCCCTCCCTCCTCCTCATCCCATCCCCCGTGCCTCCCTTCTGTGCTTCCGCGCACTAAGCCCCACAACCCCCATCCCCAAATCCCACTTGTTGGTTATTGGCTGGATTGTTTTGTGTATGCCTCGTGGTGCAGGTTGGCACAGTTTGTTTTTGTTGACATTTGTAGACCCTGGGCTGTCTACAGAGACCACTTTTTTTTTTTTTTACAGTGTGTTCTGGGGACAGGCAGCTCGCAGATAGTGAGGAGATGCTCTAAGTGACAAATGTAGCCTTAGAGCACCTTCAAGAAAAACAAGCTGATTTCCGGTCTGATACAGCTGAAAACCACACACTTCAATATGCTTAACTGTGATCTGTAACTTGTAAAATTGCATTTAAATATACCTGTAATTAATATGGTGATCAATTTAATTATTGGATGTTAAAATTATATGGGAAGAGTTTGGAGAAGGTTCAACATGTTTTGCAATGGTGAACCTACTGTACTTTGCAAGTGTTAAGGCTGGATTGATGCCTGGACAGCAGCTGTGTTTGTTTGGAGAATCACAAATAGGGTGTTTTAGATCCAACTCCCTCTGCCTTCACTTTCTAACATCTTCTTCCAGATGATTGTCAGTTGAAAAATTCAGTTTTCTTGTGATCTCAGAACTTGTTCTGTGGATCAAAGTGGACGTGGCTAGATTTTCTCTTTTTATGGCAGGTGATTGATCTCAGGGGTATTTATCTAAGAAGAGATTCTCTTTGAAGACATATTGGTGGGTGCTGGTGTCTAGAAGTGCCCTGGAACAGTGTAGCATGATGTAGTTATTGGGGAATAAAATGAAAAATGGGATCCGATTTTTTTTTTTGGCTTGTGGACATTTTTTTTTCTGAGGCTTATGTGTGGGAGGGGGAAAATAGTTTTATAATGAGCTGTGCACGGACACAGGCAAAGTAATACAGAGAAAGGTGAGAGCTCCTGGCTCAAATAATTAGCCTCATCTCTGGAAAAGGTAACTGGATGTGCAGTGTTAGACAAGTGTGTGGTTTATGACAACCTTGATCTTATTTCTTCCTTAGTTTTTTTGAACACGTTATGTACACAGCTAGAATGAGCTGTTCCCTGCTATGCCATAAGTCTCTTTTCCAATCTGTTGGAGCAATTTTAGTCATCCAGAGGCTAAAACACCCAGGGGTCATCTTTTATGGCCTGTCCGGGTGATGCTTGAGGTGTTTCTTTTGCAACTTCAGCTACTAAACACAGACACTTTCAAGGTAAGTTACCATTTCCTCCTCAGTTCAGATCCCTTGGTTCAGATATATTTTGACTCGTGCAGGCAAAGTGAAAGGAATCAAGTTATGATGGGTGTGTGACACATTTGGCGAAGGACAAAACCAGGCACTGGCCGGTCTTCATTAGGACTGAGGTCATTGTCTGCGGCTTGTAGTCAGGAGGCAAGCAACACTGTCTTTTTTAGAAGACTGAAGGTGGGTGATATGAAGGACTTTTGCCCATGGGCATCAGGTTATTGGTTGTAAAAAATTACCCAAACTGTATCAACAGCTGTCTGTCTGATGGTATGCAACTTTTTATCTGCAAAGAAACCCTTAACCCAAACAGATATGGCTTGATTCAATTCATCCATCTATTGACTATATTATGACTGTACATTACCAGTTGTATTGAACTTTATAATATGAAATGCCCAAGATCTCTGTGCTCTGATGATTCCTGAGTGAATGCCAAATGGATTTGTCTAAAAGCAAATGGGAACAGTGACAGATCCACTGTGACTGAGAGCTTCGATCCATGCAGGACATTTTCCACATTTCACGTCCTTCTGGTTCACTGGATTCTAGTCTATATTCTTCAGGGATTGCTCTGTTGCTGCCGGAAAATCCGCCGGATTTCACTCATTTAGGCCGGATATCCATTGCCTTGGGCTTCCTTTGTGTTGGCATTTTAAACTCCGGTCAATATATGAGGACTATGGTAAACCTTTGCTCAGATCTCTGCAAGGTAAATCCAGACTGCTAGCTAGACGATCTGCCTAATCTGACTTTTCTGTCGTTTGTGTTATTATGGCCACAGCAAAAAAACAACTTAAATGTGACCGTCAACATCTCGAAGACAACCCGACCCGTCTCCCAGCCTTCCTTATATAGAAGGGCGGGGCCACACTGAAAATCAAAAATCAGGAACACCTGAGATTAAAAGAGGAGAAAAAGAGAGCAGAAAGGGGAGTGCATAACACCCCCATCCTAAACTACTGACTTTAATTTTTAACAAGAGAAAAATAAATATATATCACCAACAATACAACACATGTGACAAGGCATCAGATAAAAATCTGCTAAATTATCACGTTTTTGTCACATTTTTTTTTAAAGATAATGCAAAAACCGGTCAGATTTATCTGGCATTTACAATATTTTATAGCCTATTCAAATATGATTCCTGTCTGTAATCAGACACGGTCACTTAACCTACTTTCTTAACCTTTGCTAACTCAAACACAACACAGCTTAAAATAACAAAAACAAAACGCATTAGTACAGCAAATTCTGGGGCTCAGCTTCACCCAGCCGTTCTTCTGTTAACAGCTTCAACGGGCCACCCACAGAATGACTGAATTAACCCAGAGGATTCCTGAATGTCTCTTGCTGTAAACAGCATCAAATGAACTCCATCATCCCAGTGTTGTTTAAACTGCAAGCAGTATGCATTTAACATTGACTTGAGTGTCTGATAAAAATCGCTCAAGTCCGTCCTGCATCTTAGGATGGTACACACTCGAGTAAATGTGACCTATTTTAAGTTGCTTGAGAGTCTGAGCCAAGTACAGTGACATGAAGTTTGAACTTTTGTAAATTTTAATAACGTTAGGCAACCCAAACAAAAAGAAGAACTTGACCAACGCTTTCACCACAATAGGAGCAGTTATGTTACGTATAGGTATAGCTTCGGGAAAATGTGCTCTTGCAAACGATAGTTAACAAAAATGTATTACCTGGCTTGCTATGAGGAAGAGGACCAACCCAGCCAACAATAACTCAATCAAAAGGTTCACCCACCAGCTGTTCACGGGCCATAGGCACATCACCAATGTTCACTTTAAACAGGCAGAAGCGGCGGAGGTGGAACAGATAGGTCTAACTCCCCAGTGGTAACAAAGCAGCCAGAAACATTAATACCATCTTCATTCCTAACTTGAGGCATTGGCATGGCACGGGTTTCAGCACCGGCAGAAAACACACCAGGATAGTGTTTTCTTTGTAAATCTGTAGACTCAGATATCACAGAATCGATGGTCACTTCAGGCTTAACAAGTACCTTACCGGACCAGATGTGCTGACAAAAAACAACCGACTTTACAGACCTGGGGGATGTTTCACAAAAGCAGAATTTATAAATCTGGGATAACCAATGAAGCGAGGCTTGACGTAGTCTAATTTGTGCAGCCTGGCTTGGTGCGTTTAACGAAAGGCCAAGCCAGGCTGAGGAGGAGCGACTAGGTTGAGTCAGGCTGAAGTAATTCTGATAGATGTGCGTTCATGGCTTTCCTTAACAGACCGTGAGGTTGATAATGGATTTACTGATGCTAAAATGGAGAATATGCATTGTCCGCATAGGCCGACTTTATACAGAGTGAGCAGCAGCTTCTTGTGGAAGTTTAATAACGTGAAACACATTATTTGTAAAAAAAGAAAAATGGCCGCTGTAATGAAACAGCGAGAGAAAGCGTGGCAGACAATCACGGACCAACTGAATGCGTAAGCAGCCTAAAAATATACATTTACTGACCATTAGGCTACTAATCATTTGCACAAATTAACCAATTTACTCTTTTCCTTAAAAGTAAGCAGAAGATAATGTTCCTCAGGAAATTTACCATGATCAATTTTCTACAACGCTAGAATATGATGCATACATATCTGGGCTCTTGAATCATGCCATCAGGTCATGTGTTTTTTTCAGATGTGATGTTAGTGAAAGTGATAGTCGCCTTATTTTGTTGTGTCCCGATTGGTTAATGTAATAAACTTTGCATTTAAAAAAAAAAAGCTAGTTTTGTGTGCTTAAGTATGCCTTCACAACAAAGACGAATTAAGAAGAAAGAGAAAGAGCTCAATGAAGCAGCTAAAAGATCAACTGCAGAGCTGGATTCAAACTGCCGACAGGCCATGCTGCAAGAAAAGCATTTGTTAGTCAAGCAACCATCTACAGTATTCATATATATATATATATATA
>NC_045750.1:13260524-13263298 GCF_008692095.1 Etheostoma spectabile
TATATATATATATATATATATGTGAAGTTGGCCAATATTATCAGGAGGATTTTCTTTATGTTGGAGTAGGCTAATAACTCATTAAAACAAATGTTTAATTTAATAATAAATACACAGTAAATTGTGTCTGTGCCATATTGCATTGTGAATAAGTTAGTATTTTATGTGTACGATAAGTTAACGCAATAAATCACAAAAGAAGACAAAAGACAACAGAAGACGTTGATCAGAGCTGTTTCAGTCTCACAGACCCGACCCCTGTCTCCCAGCCTTCCTTACACACAGGGGCGGGGCCACTCGGACAATCAGGAACACCTGAGATTAACAGAGAGCAAAAAGAAAGCAGGGCGGGGAGCGCATAAAACATGACTAAAACAATTTTTTAAACGTACACATGTTCCACCAAAACAAGTTCCTTCTGAGCCTATTTTGCAGCGGCACCACGGCTTTTCTCCGATGCTTGGCACCGCCCAAGACGAATGTGATTGGTTTAAAGAAATGCCAATAAATCAGAGCATGTATGTCTCCCGTCCCCGAATGCTATGTGGAGTATCCAGACTCTCCTCTAGCGCGCTTTGGAGGATGGTCTAGCAAAGCGAGACTAACTGGATTCAGACCCCGCTTTAAAACAAGCTGAAAACTTGCTGCTGTATTTCCCATTTAAAAAAAATAAAAAAAATAAAAAATTCAAGATTAAGATTGGTTCTCTCGTTTACACAATTATTCATATACAGTACCGTAAATATTATGTCATTTTGACACAGTGCATGAATGTGTATATTATCAATGGACTTGAAGTTAAAGAGGTACAACTTTCTTGCCAGTGCAAGTAATAGTTTGACAGTTTCTATTAACATCGGTCGTTTCTGAAATTGCGTCCAGAATAAAATTGAGAGTTACTCATATAACAGAAAATGTGTCTTTTTAGTACAATTGCTGGTGGAGGGATTGAGAGTCACATTGATGTAGATTGATTGTAGCTTTCTTTCTTCAGACTGAGGACAAATGGCGCAGTGGGTGATTAAATCCAGGCCCTTTCGCTTGGACGCTTCTGGGGCAGATTTTCCGAGAGGGGACTTGGCGCCGGGGATCCTGTGTATTTTCCACCCTGATCTCTGCTTGGCAGAGGCCTAAATAATAAAGCTCTTTTTACTGAGCAGCCTGGGGTTCCCTGTGTACAAACACAAGCCCTGCCCCCCCTCCAGCCTCTGCTGTTTTAACATGACCCGTCGCCATGGGGGTTTACCTCACACCCCACTAAGCTCCCATCCTGCAGTTGTCTGAATGTCAGCCCCCACTCAGACTGCCACAGACTCACTGGGGTCAAACCAATTTGGTCTTGAGGTAATTTTACTGGGAACAAAGTGCACAATGCGAGGCTTGATCAGTGAACACGGCAAGCAGCTAACAACTGACAAACATCTAAATCAAATCTTGAGACAAAAAGTCATTGAAAAAGCTCCAAGTGAAGGAGGTCATTGAGAGAGTTTTCACTGCAGTGCTAACTATACCTCCACTTCTCTGCCGGTCAATATTCCACATATGTTTTTAGTGTTTTGACTGTTATTTTTAATTGCATCATGGAGTGCAGTAGGGTGTGAGACCAGTACGATCACGGAAATGTAGCAAGCGGTGATGAAACGTCCATTCATGCGGCCACGCATGGATGTGTGTTTATTTAACTACTGTGCAGGTTAATCTGGGCCCTCAAAGCCTGGTGCTGTGCGTTACTGCCAAGGCTCACAAACCTTCTACGCTCTGATCAGCCTGCCAGCTTTGAAACCTGAGGCGGCCAGAAAAATCTCCTCCCAAAGCCTGTCCTGCTTTCAGAAGAAACATTTAAAAGCTAAATCAAGGTACTTTTTTTCTGTTACTATTGCATGAATATTTTGCGTGTCATAAAGTGTCTGTACCGTAGAAAAATGTTCCTCCACTACTGTTGGTCGTTACAATGTGTCACTGGCAGAATTCTGTGGCAATTTACCTCCACATGTCCATAAACATAAACCATTTAACGGAGATCCAGTCTCTGAAATGCTGCATAGGCGGAGGAGTGCGCTCTTAAAGCCAAAACAGTAGCTCGACAGTGAAGGAAAAATTAAGTGATTTTTCCATTTTTACCGGCTGAGCCATTTTCCCCATGAAAAATATAATGAAAACAACACATAAGCCTCCGGGACCACTGGAAGAAATTAGTCCCCAACTGCAGTAGCTAATCAACACAGCCACAACACACACCGCGACGCCCTTTTTGTGTGACAGAATTGAAGGCAAATGCTAGTGTGGCACCCAAAGGTTTTGTGCTGTAATCATGGTAAACCACACAGTACTCACAATGACATCACGTTATTTAAAATGTAAGATAATTATAGACGGGGGATGTTTAATGAGATTGTTTGAATCCTGCAAAAAAAGAAAGATTTAATGTCAAAGTAGTTTTGACAAGGGCAGTCTGCATAAAATCTAAATCATCTTTATGGGACCAAGATGTGATTTAACAACCAACACAAGAGATATGGTTTCTTTGTGTTCACCCATGGTAGATTTCTTTTTAATTTTTGCCCCTACCTGGAATCCTCTGCATGCTCCAATGATTAACAAATACCAAGAACACCCAACAGATATCTGTGTGTGTTTTTGTATGTTCGGAATAGAAAACCAAACATAAATCTTCAGTGTTTGGTATTTTATTTTAAACATTCATTATCTAACAACCGGAGGAGGACACACACACACACACACACACACACACACACACACACACACACACACAC
>NC_045750.1:13263309-13276251 GCF_008692095.1 Etheostoma spectabile
ACACACACACACACACACACACACACACACACACACACACACACACACACGAAGAAAACCCCGGTACCAAGCACAGCTCGTCTGGCGCCGAGCCACTGTGGAATATCAAGAATCAGTTTACAGTTTGACTTCTTAGCAGCACCTCCCTTCTCTGCAGTCCATCTGTGAGTGAGTTATATTTCTCCACAATGTGCACGGATGAGGTGCTTGTTCAGCAGCCTCTACAAAATACACCGAGTGGCCATCTGTGTATGACACAGTCTTCACTGCACTTACTTGTGTTTCACTTTCAGCCCTAGGAATACTTTCATCTCCCTCTCTTTCATGTATATTTCCTTTGCAGTTGTTTCGACATCCTCCTTGTCAGCTAGACCTCATGTTTCTGTTTTTCTCATCTCTATAAAATGCTATTAAGTTTTTTTTATCCATTCCTTTTTTTTCCCCGTGCTCGGGTGCACACAGCTCTCTTTTCACTACTGTGTGTTGTACACAGCCAGCACCATCAATCTCTATGGCTGTTGAACAGGCAACACAAACAAGAGGCACTGCAACATACTGTAGTCACTTCAGCCTCCCCCTCCACGTTTATCCCACCAGATAGTGTTTTTTTGGCAAGTTGATGGTTTAATTCTAGTTTCTAACTAGTTGTGAGAAGGCCTTTAATCTAGTCCCTAAACCTCATTTGACATAAACAGCATACAACTGGTTGCACAATGCTGATTTCCTCCCACCTCTTTAAACAAACTATATATAGTGTTTGTAATTTTAGCTGTGAATTTAGATTTTGGGTTTGTCGGTGCAGGATGGATCATGATGTGGATAGTTGATAATATCTGTGAAGTGCCAGCAGGCAGATAGTATCAGCCACCCTCAGGGCAATGACGTACTTAACCAACATGCAACGGCATTGCAGAATAAACCATCCTGCCACCTCTTCACAGAAGCGTATTCAGTTTTTGTGCTTATGGGCTGTGCGCCATGAGAGTGAGGTACACCATCACCCATGCTGTGGTAATGCTGGTAATCTGTCACATTGCACAGATGAGGGTGATGTGATGATATATACTGTTGGATGGTATTGTGGAATAACATATCATTTATAGAGCGTTAGCTATCCTTTAAAAAAACAATTTTGGGAAATACGCCCAGGTGAGTTAGAGTTAGATGAGAAGATTTACACAACTGAGCGTTAGGTATGAAACATGAGCCAGGAGGTGATTCGCTCAGCGTAGCATAAAGGCTCTGTTTGCAGTTAAAGAAATACACCGACCAGCTCCTCTAAATCTCCCTAATTAACACGTTTGTTTAATCTATACACGAGCAGAGATTGTAAAAACAACCATTTGTGGTTTTAAATTACCAGTCTTTGAGGTTGCCATGCAACCAGTAGAGACGCTGCCCGGAGTTGTTGGGTAGACGGATAAACTATGTTCATGAAGAAATATAGTAACACTCCCTCTAAAACCACATCATTTTCACATTTCTGCCTGTGTACAGATTAAACAACTGTGTTAATCCTTGAGCTTTAGAGGAGATGGTTGGCAGTTTTTATTTTTATTTTTTTTTATTGTTGACAGAACAGTTTCTCTGTTTCCAGTCTTTATGCTAAGCTAGGCTAATTGTCTCCTGGGTTTAGTTCCATGCTTAACACAAGCTATGTTTCCATCCACACTTTTTTATCCAAATTAAGTAATATCAAATGAAAAATGCCTTATGGAAACAGTCAAATTTGATGGAATTTCCTGAATATCGACTCAAAGGAAATGCGTTTGGTCTCATCGGATTTTAGCGTGCTCGATACACGGCTTATGCGATAAACACTGATGGAACCGTTATTTGCCGAATAAATCATGAATTGCGATTAATTTTTAGGTCATTTTATGTTTGCAACCCGCCACAAAACAGAGAAGTTTTAGTTAATTTCCGCCAAGGGTTTCTACTCTATTTGCACACATGGCGGGTGTCAACAAAGATAGATGGAAGTGGACCAACAAGGAGACAAGAGACGTTTTGAATTTATTTTAAGAGAAAAATATAACAGCTATTTTAGATACCAAAAATCTAAGAAATGCCATAATTTATCAGGAACTCACAAAGGAAATGGCCAACAAAGGTTACGACAAGCCGTGGGACGTCCTGCGGAGTAGGGCGCTCAAACAGAGACATGTCTTAAAAAAAAAAAAGTTGTTTTGCAGCGGTGCCAGATGGAAAATAAAAGCCAAGTTGCATCTGCATCATTGTAGTGATGTGTTAATAGTGTTTTTGTTTTCTTATTATTCGCATGAGTTTTTTTACCGAACTTCAGATAATTTGATTGAAGAGTGGATGGAAACTTACCTACAGAAACTATAGGCAGGAAAGCTGATAAGCGTATTCCCCAAAAAATTCCTACGTTTTTTTGAAAGTCAAGTTTATTCATATTGCAAAAGATCCAAATCTCTTTTATTCAGCCATTTCAATTCAAGAGTATCACGTCTTTATGGCAATATTGGATTATTTTGCATCAGCATGCGTGACCTTTCATGTACATAGCCTATATCCGCTTTTTAAATTTCAACTGGTTATGTTACTATAATAGTTCCTAAAATTAATTTCTAGAGAATATATCATAATGCATGCCAATATCATCAAATAAAATTGCATATACTGTGAATTTTGTCCGTGTCACCTGTCACACAGAGCAAAAGACGGGGAGAATTGACATCCCCATGTAACCAAACATCAATAAAATCAATTAAACAAATGCTAGCAAGGAGAAAAAAAACGGTTTACCACCTAGACCTGACTTCATCGTCATTAAGAGACACACTTGTTGAGTTTCAATGCAGAAAAATCATTGAAAGAAAGAAATGACAGCAAGCAAGCAGAAGCCCTTAGTAAGTAAGAACCAACTGACCTAACCGTTTGCATGTACAGTAGTTCTTCCAAGCAGCTCCGAAATGTCATATGCATACAAGGGGCCTTATTCAAACACCCATCTTTGCATGTGGGTGGGCAGGCAGTCAGGAGTTTCCCCAGCGAGGTCACACCCTGCTCGTCCTCCTCCTTCTGTGACCTTCCTGTCTACAGTTCATATATTTCACATTAATAAAGATCATAAAAAGAAGGAAACTCTGCAGTGTGGCATATTGTATAAATAGTGTTGACACAACAAATGACTAAAAGGGGCAGTGTTGCATGGGTATGATGTCAGCCTTGTGCCTTCTGGATACGAGCAAACAGAAATCGCTTCGTCTGTTTCTCTGAATTTTTCTCATCCTACTTCTCTTCAGAACTAAAGTGTTAAAATACTAAAAGTAGCATTTGATTCATGGTGGATGACTGGCAGCTGTTGTAAAACTAAGCGAGAATGAAGGGAGTTAGATAAGAGGGGTTTTTGAATGCCATCCCCACAGCTGTATTTTGCATTAATGGATAGTGTTTCATATCCATATGCTAATTAACCTGTAGTACCAGGAAAAAGTCATGACAGAAACTTTAACAACCAATCTATTCCAAGGATCAGTCATTAGCTAACTAGAGAACAATGAGATCACCAGAGAATCAGTCAAATGGGAGCTGCTCTCTGAGTACTGGCCTAAAGTCAGGATGATCTCATCACAGCAGCTCAGAGGCAACTTTATCTCTATTGATGCCAATGAGAAGCTTAATGTAGTCATGTATTCAAGCCAGCACCTTGGATCAGCAGGTTTCTGCCACATTCATTTTCAAAGTTGATTAAATGACAAAAGAAAAAAAATCATATGGCATTGAGAACACAAATTACATCTACAATGGGCTTTGATTAGGCCGATGTTTTTCTCTTGTGCCCCTCACTTAAGTCCTTCTAGGCCTTCTCCTTCATTAGAGTCAATGCTGTTTGCACGTAACAATGCTACCCCCATGTGGCCAACAGAGGTACACACAATCCTGTATTTATTGATTTGTTGTTGAAAAAAATGGGATAAGGATAATAACTTAGAATCCTACGTATTTTAAGTCGTCGTGTGACAGCAAGCTCACAGGTGTGTTTACATATAATGTCTGTATATATCAGTGGTGGAAGAAGTACTCAGATCTTTTACTTAACTACAAGTACAGTATATGACAATTTAAAAATACTACATTAGAAGTCAAAATCCCGCTGCATTCAAAAGCATTACACTGCTGTAATTGATCAAGGGTAACTTATTTATATAAAGCAGTGATGGGATAAATACTTTAACGTGTATAAATGGTACTTATATACAATTTTAAAAAGTTGGTCAGTTAAAATGTACTTTTAATATGATGACCATGATCATACATAAACGCATTTAGCATACAAAATGAAGTGTACATAGAAGTACATTAACATGCCAACGTACACACATCACACTACAGAGCCCTAATGTCCAAACAAACAATATTTTAATTGATCATGGATTGAACTGATTATTTTATTAAACAAAAATGGCCCACAATAAATATAAAGAGGACACCACGGCGGGTGCAACAAACTACATTCACTTAATACAACAGCAGAATACACACACACACACACAGTGTGTTATCTTACTCACCGAATTTTGTGAGCTTTATGCACCTTAAATCTTCCTCAATCTGCTCCAGGTTAAACTTCTTTGTTCGTTTATTCTCAAAGCATGATAGTCCACGCACTCACGAGGTAACACGTTTTAACAATTTGAGCTGTAAAATGAGGCTCTGCAGTAACAATTTAGGAGCGTAAAGTCACCAATATTGGCATTTTAGCATGTTAGCCATAGCCAGATCCAGAATGCACCTGTGGGCCAGTCACCTCGTGGGTGTGTCTGATGGGTCATTGTGGTCATTAGTGCAGTTTTTCTCTAATTCTCTAAAGCGTTCCCTGAGGCTACTTTGGAGTAGCCTACTGCACGGGTACGTGAGATTTTTTTGAGAATGTAAATTAAAAAAAAAAATCAGAAGTGCATAATTCCTTAAATAATGATTAACTATAACAATGAATTTAGTGAATTTAAACATTTGGAATGTAGGCTAGCATTTAAGGTTTTTTTTTCCAGTTACAATATTGTTTCTTAAATTAATCACTGATGGTGCAGAGCATTATTGTGTCTCTTAATTATTTCTACCAAAATGTTTTGGGCTGGTCAGGGGGGTACTTTATTGTACTATACTTCTTAACTATATTTGAAAGGGGATGCAGAATTGATAAACAAATTGAGAAAAACTGACTTAGCAAGCTTACTAGGTGGTGCATTAAACCAGTAATTGATAAAGGTTAATACAACAATTCAACTTTTTTCTTTCTTGCCTATGCTGAGTTATGCTAACCTTAACCCCTTATGACATAATTCTTTTTGTATTGCATTTTTGTAGGCTAATGTTTGTTCAAGCTATATGCTGGTACAATAACCTAGACTTCTGATCCACATGTTATTCCTGGAGAGAGACAAATTGTGTGTGTATCTGGGTTTACAATCATCGACGGCTTCCGTCAGATAGGGTCACCATGAGATTTACACAGTGAATGAAAAGCAAATGACAACAAACAAAGAAAATAAAACTAGTTTTATTTTCATGTTAAATGAGTAAACATGAATGGTGTGTGTGTGTGTATATATATATATATATATATATATATATATATATATAAACACACTGCAATACATCAACCAATGTGTCCCTGAGCAAGACCTTTATCCCATAGTTGCTCCAGAGACATGCAAACTCTGACATATAACAATTGTAAGTCGGTTTGGATAAAAGCTAAATGATATGTAATGTAACTGATTAGAAACCCGTCAATGCTGTTTAAATTATTTTAACCACAATGACCAAAATCCCTCATACTGTATTTACATTAACTGTGTTAATAAGAAATGACTGAATTAGTTATTTGTTCATGGCAAATGTACTGTACATAATCAACACTGTACTCTTGAAGTACTGACAGGTAAAATTGTAGAGGCACAAACGTTTCACATTCATGTCTTGCAGATTAAGTGAAAGCATTCAATTTACACTTAAATTTAAAAAAAAAATAAGCTAAACAGTACATTTTTTCTATCTAATTTATATATTCATAATTTTAGCTTTTTTAAATGTATAAATAGTTAATACAATATTGATAATACTTTACATCTAAAAGGAAGTGGGTCTAAAGACTTCTGGATGGTGTTGTTCTTTCTCAGAATGAAAGAAGAAGATCATGGTCCTGTTTGAGGCCTTTATGTAATCTTTATTAGTGTGTGTTTTGCGTCTACAACTTGGCCTCTACGACAATAGACGATGCATCCAGGCTTCTATTGCAGCAGTCCGACGGTCCCTATATCAATTTAAAACAGGCTTTTAAATTCATCAGTTTAATAGACTCAATGCAGAAGTTGTCTTTTGTCTCTGTAGACTTTAGGTTGATCGTTCTAACATCATCCTAAAGAGTACAGATAGCCTTTAAATTTTTCCTCCGCACATTCACATTCAAGATAACATATGATTGAAAAGAGACCAAATGATCATCTTACTTGTATATTCTGTTGCTACAGGTTAGTAATAGACTATAGATGACTTAAGGTACAGAATATTTTTTTAATTTGAAGGACACATTCTTTGCAAAGGACAAAAGATAGGACCAAAATGATCAATTAAAATGCTAAAGCCGCTTCTGTAGCTTCAGTATGAAATGTGACTGTTTCTTTGTGGTCATTTGAAATACCGGTATGTATTTGACTTTTTCAAACGTACTCAGTTCTCGATGAACTGTATGTAACTGACTACATGCTAGATAAAACACACAAATATACAAATAAAAGCACATCAGTTGGCCTTTTTCACAGCAGACATTTTGACTTGTCTTAGCAGGACAAGCACAGGTGTTACTCAAACAATTAAAAAGCTGTGGTTTCAAATAGGCCTCAATGGTTTTATTTTAAGGATCTGAGGATTAAGGAGCCAATTTGTGACAAATCACAAACTGAAACAGGCTTAGTAAAAAAAAGTTTCATATTTACATGATTGTTTGAATTTTATTCAGCGTGATGGAAAGAAACTGAGTGAGAGACAGAGGTTTAACAGTGAAAGATGTGCAGCACGTGTTGTGATTATAGAAAGTGTTTGCTGATTGCTCTGTACTCCTACCTTCGTACATCTGAGTGTTGAGCTAAGATTTGAGGAGATTTTTTTTTTGTGAAGGCAGAAAGGTTTATTGATCAGGCTTGTGAGGGAGGAGTCTGCGGCTGGGTGATTAGCGCGGTGGCTCCGTAGTCTTGTCCCGACATCTGCCCCTCCACCTAAAACAACAGCTGCTGATCACTTGTCACTCAGCATTTATAGAGGCGTGAGTCTCCAGTCCCAGGGTGAAGTTGCTGCGACACTATCTAATTTTGTAATTCCCCCACTGAATTCAAGCTTGTCCCACAGTACTGACTGAGTCTGTAACATTGATTGAGGTTGTAATGCCTCCATTTATAGTTTGGCTAGTTATTTTGATATCACAGAAAGGCAGAGTAGGAAGAAGAAGGTGAGAGCTTTTCATAGTGTCAGACTTTAGAGTGCGAGCATTTGTCTATTTCCTGGAGGCAGTGCTAGTGCAGACCTGATATGAACTCACTATTGAGCTCACTAAAGTATCAGCAGAAAATAATTGTTCATTACTTTTTGGCCAGCACTATTACCACTCACATATCTGTTTGTTAAGTATAAGGCCACAGCCAGCAGCAGCGTATCTTAGCTTAGCTCAGCTCCGAGCCGAAAAATAGTTTGGCTCATACAGTATAACCCCCATAAAATAAGAAATTGTTGTTTTTACCCCTGGCTTTTTGTACGGATTAAACAAACCAGATATACTTTTTTGATTAGTTAGCTTTATTGATGCTGGTTAATGGATTTGTTTTCCAATCAAAAGGCCCAGGTTAGCTTTGTCCCCTTGATTTCAGTCTTTGTGCTAAGCTAAGCTAATCATCTGATGGCTCTAGTTTCGTATTTAATGGATAGATATGAGTGGTATCAATGGTCTCATCTTACTCTCCACAAAAACATTTACTTTTGAGTATATTATGAACCCTCATGTCTGTTCTTCCCTGTATGTTAGCGTTAAATGTGAGGAATTTCCTGTCATCAGTAACTTCATCACAGAGTTTGGAGACTCACCCAGGCATCAATAATGACGATTAGCTCTTCCTGTTACTAGAGGTCATTTGTTGCTTTGTAGCTTTGCCATTGTTCTTTTTTTCAGAGATAGTTTTCAGGTTCTTTCTCAAAGCAATGCTACACAAGGTAGACAAGTGGTGAAAAAGAAAGACATGCATTGTGACAGGGGAAATCCCATCAATAAAGCATTTAAAGTTGTACTATACATTCATTAACCTGTAAGATATTTGTCCATTAATACATTTCTTAGCTTGTAAGCAGATGCATGCTCTGTTTTACAACAAGCAGCCACCTGAGAAAGATGAAAGCAGGCCAACATGCAGCCGAGACATTGTAGCAGTATCACGGCATAATCCACACCATTTCTATAGAAAACCTACATCCATGTGAAAAACAGACACAGACATGCAGACGACAACAAAAATAGACACAATAGGAGCACATGGTAAGTTATTTCTGGAGCCGCACAAGACACACATGTGACCTTGACTCCATGCAAACTTATGACTAGCAAACAAATAACACGTGGACCCCTTTCACAGCAGACATTTTGACTCGTTATAGTAGGAAAAGCACTACTGTTACTAGTAACATTAACAATGGCTCTGTGCATTCAAATGTCTGAGTAAGCTTTATGACAGACCCTGAAACTGAAACAGCTAAATGGAATTCCGCTCATTATTTTTTATGAATGCTTTTCCTGCTGCTAGATGTAAAAATGTCTTTCATGAAAAAGCCTTCTTCCAAATTATACTACCATCACCATTGTTCGCCTCCATATACTATATCCCCAACAAAAATTACACCCCTTATTCTCACTTACTGCTGCTTTGGCCAACTTGTTTGCATTTTGTCTCCGTAGATCAGACTTAATTAAGCCTGCAGAGAAATAAAGACAGAACAGGTAAAAACTGGAACAAAAATGTGTGGTTGAATGTCATAATGTAATAAAGCTGAGTATCCAGTAGGTGGCTCTTGTGCACAGACACATTGCAGTTGCTCTGTTCAAGTGCAAGGGTCTCCTAAGACTCTGGCAACAAATATAAATCTGAAGAAAATGCAGTATGCCACTCAAGTCATGAATCCTAAATTACCCTCAACTTTGCACTGCAAAATTATGAAAACAGCTTGATTGCAACCTCATCATTAACCTCAATTTCCATTTCAGGAGAAGGATTCCCAACAGGACATAACTATTGTGATTATGAATATAACACAGAGTGCCAATACTGTTAGGACTCTACACTGTTTCACAAAGTGGGAGTTCAGTTATGCTTTTCTCACAAAGCTGTTATCTTTCTGGCAAACTGGCATGATGACCACAACAAAAAGTCCACTCATATTGCTAAATGCTGTGTAAGGTGCAAAAGGCACTGATTCACTCTGCTGACCTTTGTGGGCACAAAAGTTGCAATAAAGTCTTGCAGGGTTTTTGTGCACAATGATTAGTGCTTCAGTGGCTAATGAATTTTAAAGTTATACATTACTCATAAACCCCTCAATGGGCCTCGCAAAAAGAACAACAAAACACCTGTGGTTACACAATCTCTTTTTACCAAACTTCAGTTAAATAGTTTTTATTTTACTTGTTTAAGAAAAAAAGAGGAAAAATTCTGAAATCTAAATCTGCTCCTAAGGTAAACTCATCTTCCTGTAAGTAGGTGACTAAAGTATATTTCTTAAGTACATGCAACGACATAAACACATTTGTCATTATGTTACATTCTGAATGTGTCATAACATTTAACCCTGAAACAGTCCTTCAAGTTACACAGTAACCATCATCTGCATTCTTGGAATTTAGCATGTTTTCCCACAGGAATGTTAGTAAAGTCATAACAAAAACAGTGACGACAATTCATAGGCATTGTTGTACGTGACATAAAATCAGTAGCCGGCTATGACTCTATACATACGTTTCAAAGTAATATAGGTCTTACCAGTTATTATTGTGCCGATTAAAAGAAAAACACAGAGGAAGATGTTTCCTGCCAGTGTGCCGAAGCGGTCCATGATCTTCCCCTGGCAGATGGTGAATATAATGCCAAACACCTGTGCATGCAGAACATGCAATAGTTAGTAATAAAGCTGGTGTTTGAACGCACCCTCACAACTACAACAAAGGAAAGATTCAAAACAAATTAAAAGCATATTACAACACATCATCAGTCTACTTTCATCACTCAATTTCATCACTCAGCAGCAAAGATGTATTGATATGGTCTGGCAAAAAAAAGGCATTCAAAAGAAGTATTATAGAGCCATTAACTGCAATCAGCTATCCAGGGCACATTACACAGAGGTGATTTGTGAATGGTGGTGACGTCGTGTTTCATAAATTAATTTACATCACTCGGAAATTTGTGTTTAAACATGGTTTGCAAGAATGATGCTTTTTTTGTCTGTTGCATGTTGCAAAGTCAAATCAGGATTTTAGCACATTAATCAGAACAGATTGGGCTTAACTGTTGAAAACCTGCATTGATACAGAGTTATAGTACAACCAGTTACACACCAGCAGTTCTCATGCTATCTCTTTGACTCTTTTGTGCACTATTATGTTTTAAGTGACCCTATAGGTCATTGAATTGCACCTGTGCTGAGCAGTTGAGGAGTCCGGATGAGGTTCCCTCTGACTCTGGGTACGTCAGCTCCACCGCAAACTCAAAGCCCAGGGGCAGGTAGCCTGTCATGAAGAACCTGGACGGACACACACACGGACACACACACACACACACACCGCCACACAACACACCCACGACACACCCCCACACCACACACACACAACCACACACACACAGAGTAAACATAATTGTTAATCACAGGTTGATTTAATTACAGCTCTTTTTCTGCTAAACCGCAACATTCCTTGCACTAATTTGATCTAATTTGGGGTTTTGCATGGCTTAAGCTAAACACACCTCCTGCACAGGCTCTTTCCAGTGATGTGATTTGCCTCTCCATCGTTATAATACATACTGTAACTTGCAAGTGGGTCAAAACTTTGCACCTACTAGATGCCAATTTCCACTAAGGAATTTAAGACTAACCTCCTTGTCTTTTGCTTAATGACATTAATGTTATATAGGACAAACCGACTTTAAAAACAGAAGCCTGATCATTTTCTTACTCAATAGCACCATATTGTCCTTCCACTTAAGTGACAACAAGTAAAACTAAATGACAAGGTTTTTACATGGCAACAGCAGCAAAATACATCAGCCTGCATCAGTACATACTGAATTTGCAGATGCTTTTCTTAGACATTTACCTGCACTGTTTCTGCCTATGAATAAAACAACATAGAGCAATAATAACAGGAGTTCGGGACGGGATAAGTTAATAATACACATAGAAAATAAACAAACATTCTAAATCAAAAATAGAAATTTTTAGGTACTACGATGGGGAAAGAAAAAAACTTGGGTTGGACACACTTGAAGAAAAAAAACAAATGAAACTTTATCAATGGGATATCAGGAATTTCAGCAGGAATGAAAAGGTAGCTAAAGCTCATTTAGTCTCAATTAACAAATTAAGCTTTCTGTGAGTTATTTGACAATTCAGCCAGACTCACATGAATCATGTACTTTGGCTGGCACGCAAGTATGGTATGTCACGTAGGTGTGCCTTCACAGAAAGGGTGAGCCCAATCTGGAATGCCAATCTGTGCCACTGAAGATGTGTAATGATTTCATAACAGCCATGTAAAGGATGTTAAACTACTGCTGGCTACAGGATCTGGTCTTACCTACAGAAGAAGATTTTGTGGATCATTTTCACATGTAAATATAAAATGAATAGTGGCTCTTCAACCTTCATTTTAATGCACTGCACCCACGTCACTGTGATACTTGCAATCTGAGAACCATCTTAAATACAATTTGATGAAAAGTACTGTTTTTTAATTGTCCATATTGTTGTTGGTTTTGAATATACTGTATCTCATGTACCCCGGACTGCCTGCAAAGCAGTAGTAGTGATTTATGCAGATGTATCTATATTTTTTCTTTTTTCCATGAGCAGGAGGATGTCTAACTACTATTGGTTATATCTTGAGTTTGAATACTGGGTCAGTGTGTAGGGACGCAAATCATTACTTTAGATCCTTCTGTGTGTAGGGTGTATGTGTGAATGCTGATCAAACCAAAGTTGACTCTCTAAATAAACACCCCTGTAAATTATTGTTGCAAATGTCAACAGAAATATTGCACTCAGATAAATTGTTACATAGCAAGGTTGCACAAGTTATCCGCAGTTTCCATCTCTGATTCAGTTTAGTTTAAAAACTTGCAGTGGAGGAGACAGCCTCTGTGTAAGGAATGTGCAAATAGTTAGAGCTTAAATTGTGATGTTGCTGAGCTCACTCAAGCCTGCTGACTTAGGATATACAGTAGTCTCGCATTGCCAGACTTTCATCCACAGCGCTGCAGAGGAGGGTCTGGCTAGTCCACACAGCATTCCGAGATGGGAGAAAAAAGTGCTCTGGTTTATTGGCATTTCTTTAAACCAATCGCAATCATCTCGGGCAGCGCTAAGCGCCAGACGGAGCCACGGTGCCGCTGCAAAATAGCCTCTGGAAGGAACTTCTTTTCGTGGCACGTGTATGTTCAAAAGTTGTTTTAGTCGTGCAACAGAAAACTAGGAGTGGACAGATAGTATGGCTTGATAGTCTCAATTGCAGAGATCTGAAGAGCAGGTTACCATTGTACTCAAAATTTAAATGGCAACACAAAAAAAGCGGAAGGTAACGGACATCCCGCCAAAATGAGGGACATCCGGCAGAATTTTGGGCAGCACCTGGAAATGAAACATTTTAGACTATACAGTATATAT
>NC_045750.1:13276261-13278079 GCF_008692095.1 Etheostoma spectabile
TATATACACTACTTAGGATTTCAACTATCTTGAAATACAATATTTATGTTGATTGAGTTGTAAATATTTCTATATACATATAATTTGGGTTTTCTGTCCCTTGGCTAAACAAACAAGTGTATAATTAGATCATAGTACATAGTACAACAAAAAAGAAAGAATGAATAAATAATTGAAAGAATACCCGAGAGCTCCAGCGGTGATGAAGACCACCCAGAGGTGTTGTAGATTGAGTGTAGCAGCATAAACTATCATCCCCACCAGAGACATGAAGTAGACAGCGAGGGTTGTCTGCCTAAATAAAAACATTAGAAATATACAACACTACAATGAACACTACAATCATCATTATCATGGTAAATTCAGAGAACTACTGTATTTTAAATTTGTGTGGATAGGTGGTGTAATAGACCACTGCAGTTTCTCAAGTGATTGAAAAATGTATTAAGATTAAAAGCTGTCTTTTATAACATTACAGACAGATTCAAAATGTTAAGGTACAGTATATTGTGGAGTTTTTGACCATTATTGCATTAGCGCTATGGATCCATATTTGTTTTTTGCATGTGCAACCAGGACCTACAGGGTATCTTTAAAACTTACTACATAATTACAGCTAGTCATTGATATATGTGACATGTTTGGAGAGGAAGCACACGCGATTGTCACAAAACATAACTTAATTTATCTTGAAATAAGTCTTGTGCACATTGATCATAAAACAATCAAAATTTCAGTCTGAAATTTTTAATAAGGTAAGCACCTTTTTGATTTAAAAAAACATCCACATACTGTAAATCTGTAATAAACGGCATTAGAAAAGACATGCCCTTTTCTTTTATATTGTATGCACCTCTTTGAGAAAAGTGCAGTATAGGATGCTAAAGGATTTGTAATAATATTGAAATGTTGAAACTAAAAGATGAACTGCAAAGTATTTGAGAATGGGAAATCAGAGAGTAAATCGAATATCTGGATTAGAAAACAAAGCCAGGTGGGACTGAATGCATCCATGCTTTTGTGACACACACATGCATTCCCCTATTTGCAAAACAAAACTCTTCTAAACAAGACAGTGGAGGATTGACTGAAACCCCACATAAGGTGGACAATGCTGTCACAACACAGCCAAAGGCCCATTGGGTCAGAAAGATCACTGTTAGAACAGCAAGCCGCACCTGGAAAAACAGACCCAAAACCCCAACAGCCAACACATAAACACTAAACAAGATGTCCAGCGAGACAAGTGAAATGACAATACACAACACAGGAAAAAAGCTGGTGTAGCTGAAATGTTAGCCATGATACAGATAATGATACAAAAATCCATGTGAAATACAACTTAAACTGATTGATTCTGACATTCGCCTTACTTGTAGGTTTTAGTTTTGTCTAACCAAATGCCACAGATCAGGGAGCCGACCATCCCCGCAATGACAATGGTGAGGCCAATCCTCCCAGCATTCACTTCTTCTCCCTAAAGGGTCAAAGAAGATAGGACATGTGTTAGTGACCTTATGACCTTACATACTAAGGAAAGGCAGTTAGAGAGAAAGCAGACATCATTTCAAGGGAGTTGAGGTGAATTGGAGTGAGTTTATACATCTGGTGTCAATCGTTTCTCAACACCTTCTACTAAAAGGAGAGTAAAATGTAATTAATTGAATTATTTCATGACTTATACAGCAGGCTGTATCAATACTTCAATAGAGAAAAGTCTAATTGTCCTATGAACTAGTGTTAGTATGGACATTGCGACACCTCCACTAGGAAATGATAAATTCAAACTAAATACTATACTGCATGTCTACCCATGTA